>NC_066848.1:14640197-14940197 GCF_001640805.2 Lates calcarifer
AGTTGCTCCACTAAAAACACCATTTACTTTTTTTTTTCTATTTTTCTTTAAATTCCCTTTCTTGCTTTAGTTTTATTCTGTATTGAACATTTGATACTTGTTTTTTGTTTTGTCTATTGAGAGAAAGAGGTTGACTTTCATTGATTCTATCCTTTCTGAATATGTTCAAAAAGTACATGTGTCAAATAAGTTATTTTCTCTGTATGTTTGTAACCCTAATATTATTACTGCTAACACCATATTCTCTCCTGGCCTTCCAGTCATGCCTCTGAAAGCCTGCCCCCCAAAACAAGCGGAAAAAGCTCTCCAAGATCATAACTGACCTATCACATATCACTCAGGATGGTAAGGCTGACATGAAATGACACGAACATGAAACCAAAATTCCATATGGTCAGGATACCTTGCTCAGTGCAGCTCTTTCATATAAACACAGTATACATAAATAGATGGATGATAGGTAATAGTTACTGTATCATGGTACATGCTACATGCTACATGTAATGAGTGTGTAAACTGTGGTTACTGAACAGCTAAACTTTGGTCATATTATTTCTGTTATTTCAGAGGAAACACATGCAAATAAATGCATGTTATGATTACAGTTATGTCAATATCTTAACAGCCCATCATCATCAGTTAAGTTTTTTTATGATTTTTTTCCCCTAGTTTTTCACATTGGCATGTTACTACAGGGAAACTTAATCCTGCCACAAGGACAAACAATTGCCGATTAAATATGAAAAGATTTAAACCCTCTTTACTTCTGAGTAACATTTTGCTCGCACATTTTCAAATGTTACACCCATTTGTTCGGGTGATCCTTACCTAGAGTACGAGTCGGAGCCAGAGGCATCTGAGTTTGACCTGGGAACAAAGATCAGAACTCCAAAAGACATCATGCTGGAGGAGCTTTCCCTAATGAAGAACCGCGGCTCCAAGATGTTCAAGATGAGGCAGCAGAGAGTGGAGAAGTTCATCTATGAGAACAACCCCGACGTCTTCAGCAGTGAGTCGATGGTGAGAGCCTAGTTTGTGGAGAAAAAAAAAAAATCTGGTCACTTTTCCGTAATTTCAGAGGAAAGTCACAGAAAAAAGATAAACCTTGAAATAACCTTGAAATTTGGAGATATGTAAGAATGCTCGGTAATGTTTGTGTGCAACATAAAGATGAAGCAAAGTTAATCAGTAGATACAAATGAATGTGCTGTGTGGCATATGTGGTTATTGTGGTCACATTTCTTTCAGGACTACCTCCAGAAGTTTGTTCCCTCTCTGGGAGGTCAAATGGGAGGTCAGATGATAAACGTTGGTGGGCATTATGTAAGCAAGCAGGCCGGACAGCTGAATTTTGTAGGGTTAAACACTGGAGGAGGAGCCCCTGTGCCTCCTCCAAAGCCTGGAAGCAAAGGTGCAGGAGCCAGAGGAGCAGGAGGTGCAGGAGGTGCAGGGGGTGCAGGAGGACTGGCTGGTGGAGAACATGGGACAGGTGGAAAAGGAGAAGGATCCAGTGAGTGGTCTCCACTAAAAGGTTGGTATCACTTTTTATTTTTGGTAATTTCTCTGTTTTATTTTCCAGTGTCTGTTGCTGCAGAAAGGATTTAAATACACATTCACAAGAGAGCACATATCTTCTGTGATGCATTTGGTTTTGCTTAACAGATCCAAACAATAGAGAGATAACTTAAGTCTGTAGAGTAAATATGAAGCTCCCACCAGAGGCCATTTGGCTTATCTTAGCTTAGCTTAAAGACTGGAAAGAAGAGAAACAGCTGGCCCAGCTCTGGCTGAATGTAACAAAATCGACCACCAGTGCCTCTGAAAATTTACCAAACTGAAACAGTATATCTTGTCTGTTTAATCCATACAAAATCCAAAGTGCAAAAACAATTCTGTCATCATCATGATGTTGTCGGGCACCCAGCAGAGATACCAGGAAGCAGCTGTGCATGGTTAAGAAATAGTTTGGCTACAATGTGTCAGAGATATAATTGTTGTTAACTTTAAAAGGTGCTGGTAGGCAGATTTGTTTTCAACTTTTGGATAGAGCCAGGCTAAGTGTTTTCCCATGCTGCCTCTAACTACATATTTGTACCAATATGAGAGTGATAATAATATTCTCATCTAAATCTCAGCAAAAATAAAGAAAGAAATAAATTGAACAAGCATGTTTCCAAAAATGTTACACATTTTTATCTACATTAAAGATCCATAAACATCATGTCATAAGCCCTAGCCGTGGATTTTTCCTTCACAGGAGGTGGGGGTGCATCTAAGAAGCAGCTTGTTGTGAAGACGTATGTGTCACCATGGGAAAAAGGCCATGAAGGGGTGATGAGGGTCTGTTAGCAACCCTGAAAAACAGCAATGCCTGGTCCCATTGGAGCGAAAGGAACTGCCCAAGTACAGATGCTTCAACAGGTACTTCCCCTCCAAGACCTGACATTGGTAGGCGCTCTGTGACAACTAGGAGGCTTTTAATGATCTTCTCACCTCACCTTGCCAGGTCTGCCATGCCCTTTGGCGGCTTTGAGAAGGCCCAACCAGTTCCTGAAATTCCAGCTGCCAGACACTGAGGCGACCAAAACAGGAGCCTGAACCTGCAGTGGTATACCAACATGACATCGGCTGCCGGCCTTCCTTCAACCGCCACTCCTATTGGCTGGGTGGGCAGCAGCGAGCCAAGCAGCATTCATTATGGAGAACGATGCCGTGCCCTTCGATGGAGAGACCGACGAGCTGTGAAAAAACAATATTCATACTGTGATTACACTCTCTGTGCACATACACACAGGCAAGCATGAATGCATGCATACATTTTAGCATTGCACACACACACACACACACTCTCTAGATGAGCTTACAATTAAATGTATATACTGATGAATTTGAATCTCTCAGTGTGGATAACGGAAAAGCGTACATTGAAATGTGGTCATGTTCTTATGCTCTGTATTTCGTTGTAAGGCAAAGAAATAGGCTTAGCTGTTACGGGGAGATGAAATATCAAATGTTTATTTGTTAAGTTCATAAGTGGAGTCTAGACACTCCTTTAATTTGTCAGATAAAGATTAATGTTCAGGGTGAGAAGTTGCAGATGTTGTCAGTGAGGAAAGGAATGGATCATGTATGAGGGATAGATTTATGCTGTGTTACTGTTGTTGCATGCTGTCTTAATGTTAACTTGTTACCATTGTTTGTTATTTCCCAGTGCCTTTTTTGTTGTTAAGGATTCTTTTGTTTGAGCTATGAAAATGCTACAAACCTAATTCAGGATGCATGTATAGAGTCAGTTGCTGATGCATTAACCGACAGTTTCCTCAATAAACCATGTAAAACTG
Organism: Lates calcarifer; assembly: GCF_001640805.2. NCBI lineage: Eukaryota > Metazoa > Chordata > Actinopteri > Centropomidae > Lates > Lates calcarifer. Next base: position 14,643,539 of record NC_066848.1, read on the forward strand.
TAACAATCCTCCAGCAGAGTGATTAAAATGTCAGGGGAAAATCACTGTGTGTGTGTGGAAATCCTTACCAATTAAATTTCCCATGTTTGTTTGTTTCCCCAACTTTCCCCATACTTGCATGTACAAATTTCAGCTATCTGTTCAGGACATGGCAGAAGAACTTATAAATGGGAAAAGTGTTTCTAGGTTGCGTAAAAGACTCATGACTTAAGTATATGACAGAAGTAAAAAGTGTCTTGCTAAAACTTTGCCCAAACAAAGACAGCCCTGAGTTTAATTTTATCACTCAGTTTGAATGTGAAACATTTTTGTGTCAGGCCAGGATTCTTTAACTTATGTAGGTAGCATTAAGTGTCTTTCAACTCTCTTCAGTACTACCAAAATACTCTGGGTCACAGTGTCCACCAAATGGCATACATGGCCAATATCTTTCCATTCAGTACAACCACAGAATCAGAACCACAGAGCCACAGAAAGAGCTTCAATCACTGAAAAACACTTTATAATGCTTTGTTTATAATGCCATCACACTAAGGCCTTATGTGGCTGTAAGATTATCAAAGTGATGTTGAGCGGTTATTTGCTTATTCACTGTCTTGTCAAGAGTTAGATGATAATATTGATGACAGTCTCCCACAGTGTGTGTTTATTCAGTGTGGCACTGGAACCAGGAAGTTTGCTTATCTTATTATAAAGACTGGAAAAAAGTTAATCTGGCTCTGTCCACAGGTAAAGAAAATCCATTTACTAACACCAGGGCTCTGGGTGGCAGCCATCTGCCTTGACCGGTTGGGTCAAGGGGGCGTGGGGGTGGAGGTGTGGGATGAAGAGAGCAGGAGGAAATTAGTGATGGGAAAGGGGTGATATTACTGTCTTCTGAAAAACTGGAGGAATCTTTTCCTGAGAGATTTTCTTTGAGAATGTCTTTGCACCTCTTCCATCATATTCCCCCCCACTACTCATCAGTCCATCTGTAGAGTTCTCTCTCTCTCGTTTGTCTCTCAGAGCCTGCTGGAAAACACTCAAGAGAATCCAGGAGGCCAGACTTTTCATGGCTCCACTGGAGTCATTCTCTGTCCAGGTCTTCTTGTGCTTTTGCCAGAGTTGCTGTGAAGCTGGAGGATGCCTTGATTTGCTCCTCCAGGAGGTGAGACCTTTCCTTCTCCTACTCTGACCTCTTCTCCAGGTCCTGGAGAAGTTCTGCTTTTAGGGTGTAGGTTTCTTTCATTTGCTCCTCCACCAGGCGGGACCTTTCCTCCTCCCACTCTGATGTCGTCTTGTCCAGCTCCTGGAGAGATGTAGCTTTGAGGGCAGATGTTTCCTGGATTTGGTCTGCGAGGAGATGGGACCTCTCACTCTCCCACTGGCATCTGGAATTTTCCAGGTCATTTTTGACCTGGGCCAGTGTCTGTTTAATCATAGAGGTCTCCTCCTCCTGCCTGGCCAGGTTTCCTTCAAGCACCTTCTTTCTGTTTGTTTCCATTTTATATTTCAGACTGCATCCTTTTCTTTTTTCCCTTTGTGTATAGTTCAGCAATAATCCCCCCCCCCCCCCCAGTCTCCTGACTGGCTTCTTTCACTACATGTCTGAGTTGTGTTAATCGCTCGACTTGCCACGGTAGTGTAAGTTTTTGTTGTCCTTTTGAGCCATAAGCTGATGAAGTGCTATCTTAGTCATTGCAGGCTCTGCTGTGGGAGTTTCTGCAGGTTGGATTTCAGTAGTTGTTTCAGGTTGTTTGAGTATACTTATCACAGGCTCTGCTCTCTGGGTCTCTGTGACTGGGACTTTGGTATTCCCTTCAGGCCGTTTAAGGATTCTTATCACAGGCTCTGTTTTTAGAGTCATGTCAGGCTGGACTGTGGTTGTTAATGCAGCCTGTGCGTTGTTTTTTTGCGCAGACTGCTGAATGGACATGGCCTCTTCCAGAGGCACAACTGTCTGTGTTTTATTTTTCAGTCCATCAGTCGCAGTCATCTTATGAGGCTGAATCCTCTTGTTTTCTTGTCCCTCTCTTTTTGTCTGTTTAACTGTCTCTCTCTGGAGTGGAGGAAAGTCTCTCTCTTCCAGGTTGAGACAGGATCTTACTGGAATAATAACAATAAATATAGTAAACAGGTTGTACTCTTGTTGCTGGACAATAGAGGTAGAGATGACAAAAGTACAGTCAAGAAATGCATCTTAAAAGTAACTACAATTTTCAAATAAATGTAGCATAACAATAATAAAGAAGCACAAACTGAAAGTACTCAATTACAGAACTTACACTTCACACGGTTCATCCAGTCGGTTTTCCTGGCATAAGCTAACGGGCCACTCCGACACAGGTGGGGCGATCGAGCTCTAAAAGGGCATTTGCCAAAGTAAAACAAGGAAAAAGAAGGAGAATTCAGTACCTTTGAATGATGGATACCGGAGTTTACTAGCGTCATGCTGCTACGGTCCAAGCACCGTCAGACAGTGCAGTCTACAATTTACAGCGACGCAATGACCACCAGCACAGTATTATTAGGTAACACAGCAACTTATTTAAATTATTAGCTCGCTTAGCTAACGTTAGCTTACTAACGTAGCTCGTGTTTTCAGGTAACCCATCAATGTGGGAATAAAAACAAATGGCCAATCGAGCACGGAAACGTGTACAAATACACCGACTTGTATTTAGTGATCTCGTTATGATCTCAAATGCCAAGATGATGCCAAGTATCGTTACCTGCTTTGGTCTTTACTTTTTACCCGTTTGCGGGGCATTGTTGCCAGATTTGACTGGTAAAAAGTTATTCGATTCGATACAATCGCCCCATTTTAAACCTAGATTTGTCAAGATTTTGGAAAATTAAGCACGCCGAATTCGTCATTAGCAGTTTATGTATATTGTGCACCATTGGGTGAACTGACAGCTATCACTGAAACACTTTGATACTGAAGAAAACTTAAAATTGTAGTGAGTGTCAGGCAAGTTCCAGAGCAATGGGGAGCGCCTTTTTTCTATGATTTCTTAGAACGTAACGTAATAAACGTAAATTTGCGATGAACTTCAGAATAATGATATACCCGAAAGAGTAAATCGTATTGAATCCAACAACAGGTGTATTAGGTCTGTTGGGATTTAACTGAGCTAAGACTTCGCTTTTTGACAGAAAGTACTGCAGTCTGGCGCTTGAGGTTCTTGAAGAAGTCGACTGCTGCAGCTTCAACTGTTGACCTGTTCAACTCACACTGTAGCTAATTATTACCTCACCATGCAGATTAAACCCCTGGAATATAAACGTAAACCACTTCGATGATATAACAAGCAGCCAGAATAATAACAACCCCTCCAGGTCCATTTTTATCCGACCGATTCAAGAAAAAGTAGCCCCACTGGGCGGAAAACTACCAAACCTGGCAACACCATTGTCGGGCTATGTCATAGTCCGCAACGTCTGGGCGCAGTGTTACTTAGCAACGGCAGTGATTGCTGTTTGATAACGGTTAGATATGTACTCAAGAAATTTTAGCTACTCCAGGTAGTACAGTGGAAATAATACACAATACATCGTAAAAGACTACATAATAATACATGACAACTAGTTTCTTTTGCGAGTCGCTACTTTTGTCAACAGCAGTGCACCATTTAACGGGTTATGACACGTGAAAGTGAATTTTGAATCCAGAATAAATGTGAAAAAGAATCAAACAGTATGATGCTACAGCACCATCAAAGAAATCCGTGTACAATTTGTTGTGTCTATGTCTGTGACAGTTTGAAAACTAGAGCTAAATAAGTAATTTCAGTTTCACATTCATGTAATAGGCCTACATAATCAGATTTTAAGCAACTTGGCACTGTGTTAGTGCCAATTATTGCTTGTGAATTTGATTACCTGATTTAAGTGTGTGTGTGTGTGTGTGTTTCTCAATCCCTCTGTTTTAGGTGCTTTATAGCAAAGTGATTTTACCTGATGACATCTAAATCAAAGACCCAGTTGACACCCCTGCCATGGACAGAGATCCTTGCGTATTGGGTGCTGTCCTTTGGCTCACATCTCTATTCTTTCTACCAATTGCACAGGTTCTCAAAACGTAAGCTTGATGGACAGATATCAAATGTTGGTTTGGTGAACTGAGAAGAGACATTAAAGAATAATGAAGTTAATTCCTGTTTTGTATGTCAGAGCATGAAGCAGGATTAGAGAGAGAATTCCAGTTGGAAAAGGGTCTTCTTGAGGGTTATAAAAGGGTAAGTAGAATATTTAAATTGCTGATTAAAAGCCTAGTCTGAACAAACATTATGTTGTCAAGTTTGTTTTAAGTCCATAGTGCCCCTAATTTAAACTATTTTGTGTCACAGAAAAAAGCTAATTTCAGTTAAGTTTCAATTTCAGTTTTTAATGCCTTTATCTATTTGGTTGATACATAAAAATTAGGGCCTTAACACACCATTAAGCTCCTCTTTTCCCCAGGTCTCAGATGTGTTTTAAACTTAATCGTTTTTGTTAGGACCCATCAGACTTTGAGTGGAGTTTCTGGACTGAATGGGCTAAGAAGTCTTTGCTGTGGACCCTGACTGGTCATGGCATCATATCGAGACTGACCAGCATCTTTTATCCCAAGGTAGGAAGCAGCTGCTACAGTGCTCTTAAAGGGATTCTAGAGCTATATTTCAATCCAACTCGTTTCATGTTTCTCCAACAGCTCAGGGTGCCAGTACTCACGATCTATGGCCTCTTAGCAGCCAGCAGCGTGTTGGGGGTTAAAGGTGTGAGTGTGTTGCTGGTACATCTGGGCCTGTCCTTTTCAGTGGCCCAGCTGAGAAAAACCACTTTATCATGGGCATGTAACCTGCTGCTGCTCTCCACACTTCACATCCAGCCACTTCAAGAGATCCAGGTGGGTGGTTTATCAACTGGATTACACTAGAGCTGGCTATAAAATCTTGGCTAGGATAGCTAGTTTTTCTTCAGCATCTGTAGGTATGCATTCAGTATGTGAATGTGGCTCTAAAACAGAAATCATGCAAAAAAACAAATCGCTTTCACTGCATCAGCAGTAAAACTCCACAAATTGCTCTAACAACTCTTATATTTCTACTCTGATAAAATTGTTAAACCAAACGCAAACACTTCCTTACAAAGCCACCAATCTCATTTGTTGAAGATCTGCATCTCTCACACACTCAGTCAGCCCTAAAACAACACTTAACTTTAAACTATAAAGAAACTAGACTTACCTGTAGCTGCACACACAATATACACATGTAAAAAGTCCATTAATCTCCCACAAAACTCCAAAAGTTGTGAAAGGCAAGTCCTTGTCTCAATCTCCAGGCAGAACAGAAAACTGTGTACTAAGGGTACTGCATAGGTGATTGTTCTCCTCACCAGATTGGCTGTTCCTTAACAAGCTAATCGAGCTAATTGACTGCAGCCACTACTTGTACCATTCAGAGGAAGTGTCTGTGTCTTTAATGGCATCGTACAAATTTACAGTTTCTTTAATGTTGTGGTACTGAAAGTGAATTTTTAGAATTGCAGTTAAATCAGATTTTACCTTTTGATTATCACAAAATGTAATATCTGCAACAAACACAAGAGGGCGCAAGATACTAAAGGAATGTTAAAGCCTGCTCAGCTCCATAATTCTATATCTGTAAAAGCTGAGTGAATTTATTGAAAACATACACATCAAGCAGGTTATTTCTAGTATTTCCTGAGGTTTGGGAAGAGCTCAGTATCTTCTTACGAGAATGTGGAAATGGGAGAGGCAGTGGGAGACATGCTAGTAGTCCTCATTCTCAAAGCGATAATGAAAGAATAACCACAGAATGGTGAGATTTAACTAAATTGCCTTTTATTCAATACACCACAATGAACGCAATGAATTAAAGACCAAAAAGATATTTAAATGATGTAAATAATATGAATAATATGATTTCAGGGTTAGTCATTATGGAAACTGGCTCTTAGTATTTCACTACTTTTAGCATAGTCAAATCTATCCACTAAAAACACCCTTTAACTGCACAGTATTTGACATATAAAGCATGGTTAGAGCGTGGAAACTATGCTCCAGTCACAGTTGTTAGAAATTTGAATTCAGAAAGTGAAACAGACCTGACAGACTTGTGCACGCTTCTAAAAAATTTCCCTCCCCTTCTCAGCCCCCCTTCACAAGTGCAATTGCATACAATTGACTGATGTGTTCAAGCACAACTCTGAAAGCGATTACATTCCCAATGCTGTTAAGCAGACCTCATTAAATGTTGTCTTAAGCATATTTTTGTTAGTATCTTAAGCAGTCTTATGTCCAAAATATTCTATAATCTGCTTACTAGGTAAAGTGTGATTTTAAAAACATATCTAAATTTAGTGTCAAACTGTCACTATTTATATAAGGATTCCCCTGAAATGTGTTAAAAATAATTGGCCTTCCCACTGCATTTCAGAGAAGCTGGTATGAGACAGAGGAGGAGTACTATCTGCTGCTCTTCAGTGTTGCTGTCTGCGGTCTGCGCTTTATCAGCTTCAGCCTGGAGCACTGCTGGTGCCCTCCAGACCGTGGTGGAGTTGTGCCGCTCTGTTGGTTGTTTTCGTACACCTTTTATCATCCCTTTTTCTACAATGGACCCATTATCACATACAAAGACTACATTGAGCAGGTAAGAGAGCCATCAAAGGCAACTACTGAGGTAATCTGATTACTGCTCCTAAGTACGGGTGTATCTCAGGTCAGCTTTTTAAAAACATAGCAGATAACACATCAGTGGTGGGCTATTGACCAGCAGACAGTAACTTGAAGTTAACAGTAACTAGTTCCTACATATTCATACAGTATGCGTTTGCTCTTTTATTACAATCCTGGTTTTTCTTCCTTCCACTTGCAGATGCGGAGGCCTGTCGAGGAGAGTGACAGGGACGGATCTGCTCTTAGTTACTTGGTGCTCAGATCAGGACGGATCCTACTGTGGTGGTGCATTGCAGAGTACATGATCCATGTAATGTACATGCACTCCATCCAGTCTAATGAGACCTACTTACAAATTCTTCCTCCTTGGGCCTTGGGTAAGTCTTTATACTGTATATATTTTTGGCCTTCCATGCACAGTATAACATTGAGTTTCAGCTTTAATGTTTCCCTGCCGCTACACACACACACACACACTGTGTGTGTTTTCAAGATGCAGAATGAAAAAACATGTTACCCCCACAGGATTTTGCTGGTTTTAAAACTCCATCAGATATGCTGATTACTGATGTTTTCATTGCCCTCAATTCATTATCCATTTTTTTTTCAGTGTGATTTTGTTTGTATTTGACATATTCATTTTCACTTGGTGTATTAAGTTTTGGGCAGTATATATAGTTTATGCAAGTGGCTGCTGTGGTCTATAGATACTTGGGTATTTGTAGTAAAGTAAAAAAAAAAAAACTTGTCTTAATCATTAAATCATTCACAGGTGGTCTGGCCCTGGCCCTCGTCCAATTCTTCTATGTGAAGTATCTGGTACTGTTTGGTCTTCCATCCATGCTGGCTACTTTGGATAAACTGGATCCCCCCAAGCTTCCTTCCTGTGTCAGCATCATGTACAGTTTCACAGGAATGTGGAGGTAAGATCATACCACCTCCATTTAACACCGCTGAAATTAATACAGCTCTATACTGGTTTCGCTGCCAGCATTCCTTAACATGTCAGTGACCGGAAAAGCTAGCAACCCCAGTATCCTCGAGGAAAAGGTGCATTTAATGTGAAGTACTTTAAGTGCTTGCTGTGCTTTGGCAATCAAATTCAGACTGGGCACAGAGAAATGTCTCATCTTCTGTTATTACCGGCAATCAGAACAATAGGTCACCCCTGCCACCCTGAACATCATATCATTCTTTCAGGCTTGAGCTAAAATGATTTGGTCGTACAAATGGTGTTTTCACGGGCAAAATCTTTTCCTTTTTTCCCCCTCTAAACAGAAACAGGCTTGTAGCAGCGTTCCCAAGACAATAAAGTAAATCATTAAACATAAAACATGTCTGCATCTTAAAGTCACCAAAAATAGAATGCAAATTACAACTGCATGTCAGTTTTAAATAAGATCTGACAGTTCCCAGCTTATGAGCGTATTATACAGTCCAGCATGATAACATAAAACTGTTATGTTTAATCACACACACACACACTCACCTCATATTGAGTTATTTTTGTCTCACCCACCTCCACAAAAAGTGGACATTATGAAATTAAATGTCATGATGATTGCTACGTTTAGTAACCTCATTTAACACTTTCATTACAAAGCAAAGGACTATGCCTTGTTTATGCTGAAGGGGTCACAATTGCTCAAGTTAATGAACACACACATTGCAGTGTTTGTTACACAGGGATGAAGCAACTTCATCAGCAAGACTTCAAATATAGAAAAGGCCAAAGGCAACAAAGTTTCTGCCCGAATTTCAGGGCAGTCAAGAATGTGTAACTGTGAACATTTTGTGTTACAGTGCCATTTGTGTTTGCCATTTAGCTTCGAGGTCCTCCAGGATGCTCACCACTTCTGGATGAAGAAAAAGACTTTTGTTTCATATGCTGTAAAATATGCTGTAATTCACACCAAGCTGCCAGTCTAATACAACAGTACTGCTAATAAATCCCACCTTCATGAAGTTAAAATGTTCTGTTTTGGTAGAAACTGTTTTGATTTAACTCATGATCATTTTGGAGGCTGTGGTGCTGTTGAACTGTACTGTATTATACTGACAGGTGTTGCTTTTATTTTGTCTAGACCATTTCTATCAATGTGGGTAGGCCACATATCACAAGTGCCTCTTTGTGTGATGCAATACAGTTCAACAGCACCACAAACTGCAGCCTCAGAAATGATAATAATAATAAAGTTTATTTATATGGCACTTTATAAAACTTCACAAAGAGCAGGCGTGAGGCAATAAAATAATTTAAATAAATAAAATAAAAAGTAAGGACAGTGAAAAATTTAGATCAGATATTAAGAACAAACATCATAAATTTGAAATAACACCTCTCTAAAAACATTTCAACAACAACTGAACATTATAACTTTCATGAATGTAGGATTTATTGTAGGGCTGGGTTGACTGCATTAGTTTCAGCTAGATGTACCTAATAAACTGGCATGTGAGTGTATGAGTGGTTTAAACAGAGCAAACGTGCAATTAAATGCAAACCTCATAGTGTACAATAAAACTGTATGATTGAGCTGTAAAATTACCAGGGGGTGTTGTGTATCACTTTGTCACAGAATCAAAATCAGTTCCTGTTCCTAAATGTAATTAACAATAAGGAAGTGCAGTCTTAATTTAGAGCACATAAAGTTGAGATGGACGTCTGTGCGTTTGGTTTAGCAATAAAAATGCACCGCCTGTAGACCAGTTCGACCGATGTGCTGACACTGATGCACTCCAATCCAGCCTGTGTGTGCTGAGCTGGCCAATGTTGACAACATTGATGGAATGCATAAAGCTGTCGACAGACATCACTGACCGAACAGCTCCAGTATATAGACGGGGGGCGGGGGGGGCTAATCTTCTTAATGACAAAGAACTTGCACAGAAAAACACATACATCCTATGATGACACAGTTTATATAAAACCCAGTGCTCAGGTGTTAGTGCTATATTATTATGTAAATCTGTGACTCAAATATTTTTTTTTTCACTCTCAGGCACTTTGATGAGGGTCTGTATCGATGGCTCATCAGGTAAGAGGCACTTTATGAGCAGTGGACAGACTAATTCAGATGTTAATGCATACTAAAAATGTGAAATGTCATCTAAATCAAATAATAGCTCTCATATTAGAATATCTATCTATCTATCTATCTATCTATCTATCTAGTTTTTATTCATTATAATATTTGAACTAGCATGTGTTTAATCGTACTGTGTCTGTTATTTAAGAGCTTATTTCCTGTGAGGCATTGAGGTAGTCGGTTGAATATCCTTAGAAAAAAAAAAAGGTGCCATTCTCCAGCTGTGTGCCCGCATGTGTCATCATAATGGACAAGGATGCTGCATTTGCATGTAGGCTTTCTCATGATTATGAGGTTGCGTGTTGTTGGTGAGCAGTTCTTCTGTTGTGTTACTGCTCCTGCACCCTGGAGAAATGCCTCCTTGTTTAATATGTGCATATGTAATGGGAGCATTATGTGCCTGCTCACTTGTAGTTTGGACAACGCACATTATTAGTTTGTCTGCTTTTAATGATGCACACTTGGCTGAATGCAGCCTATTGAGAGTTTATGGTCCATTTGGTAGACGCGGTTTGCTACATTAAGGCAACGCTACATTTGCACGGTTGTCAGAAATTACACTGATATTCTGTGAAAATGTTCCCTTGTCTTGGTTATTGTTTGCTAATTAGTGTCTGTGTTCACTGGTTGTTTTCTGTTGGTTGACATGTATGATGGTGCACGTGTACGTCAGCTTTTCAGATGTTAGGGATGAGTTTAGAATGAAATATGAAATACCAGACTGTCTCTAACTGTCTCCCAATTAATTTGCGTAAGATCCCAGAATTTAAATTGCAAATGCAAGTTTCCATTTGAATCTGTGTCCATTGGAAATTGTTTTCTCCTGCTTAATGGCACCACTTGCAATTATCCTACTGCAGATGCAAAATGATACCCATGACACAATGCCCCGACGTTCCTTCTTGTGAAAAGTGCTTTTAAAGAGGTTTTAATGCAGTTCTGAAATTCTGCTGAAATTGTCTGAAGAGGGCTAGATGAGTGCGTAGGTGTTAAATGATGTGCTTTACATGACTCACTGACACCCCGTCTCCCTGGGCAGCTAAGTGGCTCATTCTTCGCCATTCCGTTACGCTCTCCCTGCCTGTACACCACGGTGTGTCTCAGGTTCTCTGTTTCACACACATACACAGTTATCAGCCAACACAAAGAGCTGTTTACTGTCTGTTTGATGGAGTTAGTGCAGCTACATATGAGAAAGAGTGCCCAAATCCTGGGAAATATTAGCTGTAAATAAGGAAGTGGGGGGCAATGGTTGGGTTGGGTAGAGGTTGGCATTCAGGTCTGGTTCTGACTGCACTTTGATCAAGTGAACTATCTATAAGAGCTTAAGAATCAACACTAATAGTTGCTAGACTCTAATTCCTCTGTTAATTCCATAGTTAGTCTATAAAGCCTGTATGTTGCTTACTCCATCAGCTTGCAGTGTTCAGGTATTACATAACACACTGATAATTCAGGTCTTAATGTACATCTCAAAATTACCATATTTTGATTAACATCTGTTTCAAATCCATCTACATCTAAATAATTCAAACAGATGGACGGATGCTGAGTATGTTTAGGTATTCAGTTTGCTCTGGCTCTAACACTGGTACCTCTCCATCTGTTTTTGCACCTACTTTCATCCTCCAATATGGCCAAGCTGGCCACTCTATTTAAGGCTCAGAAAATGCTGGCTCATCTTTCAGGAACATTGATTAGCCACAGGGTGGCTGAGATAATTAGTTCCTAGCTCAGCAACACTAGATAGAACATGTTGTTTGTTTCTAAGTGTTGGACTGATGTAGCATGTTGAGAATCTCGGTACCTCTGGGACAGATGAGGTTCTCAGAGTATCTGAGACCATTTTTCTTCATGATGTGACACATTTTTTTTTACAGATGAGAGGGATATTCTTCACATCAAGTGGGCTACTGCATGAGTACACAGCTGTATGTCTCACTAAAACCTCTGTAAAATTACATGTGTTACGTTGTAGACATTAGTTGTTTGATAAATTTAAAAATAAATAAATTTTGCAATTTCATTTAACTCCCTGTCCTCAATTTCTAAGCAATTTCGTTGACATCCGGCCTTAGCCAACCAAAACAAGAAAGTGGGTTAAATGTTCCAGTCACAGGAACCACTTTGGAATCATTAACCCAGCTGCAGCATTATTAACAACTTTACAGGACTGATGTTCCCTGGAGTGCCTCTATTTTTGCACTGGGCGTCAGAGCAACATTTATTTGATTAAAAATCAATGAACATGACAAAATCATTTCTGTGACAGGTTGTTCTTTGCAATTCATTTGTGCATTGTGGTGCCATTTTCAGTCCTCTTTTGTTTTACAGCTGCACTATTCTCTGACAGCAGTATATTCCTGTCCTACTAAGGAAAAATAATTAAATCATTAAATTATCTGTCTGTCCGTCTGTTATTACCACCTTTAGTTTACTGCTTTTTACTGACTTGGACAGGTTATAATCTCCTTGAAAACATTAAAACATTACATTTTTTCTAATCGCATTAAAGTTCTTATTTTTTCATGTTATGTGTTCATGTTTCAGGTATGTCTACGTGCCGTTGGGAGGCTCACGACACGGCCCTCTTTACAAAATATTATCCACTGGCCTTGCGTTTGGATTCGTCTGCCACTGGCATGGTGGCCATGACTACTTACAGTACTGGGCCCTAATGAACTGGGCTGGAGTTCTGGTGGAAAACGGGCTGAAGTCTCTCTTTGCGTCATCCTTTATTCACTCCATTGTTGTAAGTTGGAAATCCAAGCATTCCCTGGTTTTCCCATTGATTTGATGTTCAGTTAAGATGCGTGGACATGACGAAATCTTTCCTGTAACCAGAAATAAAGGGGTCATATAATCTAATAGACAAGAGATAATAATGCTACAGTAGGTAAAGACAGGAGACAAACTGCTTGGATTCTGTCACATCTAACTCACAACATTAATGAGGGTGAAAAGTCTGTCTCCGGTAGATTCATCCAGGCTGTTCTTGCTTTATTGGCCTCTAGCCTTGGGAGAAGGTTCATGTTCTCGAAATAGTAATAAACTCTGTTGGCGTGCTGTGTAGTCCTCCTAGTTTATGGTCACACAGTTCATTAATGCCAGGTGCTTCGGTGTTCTTTGTATTTCAGATTTACGATGAAAATCTCTTTGTGGTTCTCCTGCAATTTGCTTATTTATTTACTGATTTCCCAGGAGCAGAATTTCTCTGCGGCGATGAAAAGGCGAATCATTGCCCTTCTCTCTGCCTTCTCCACTGCCATGCTCATCCTCTCTAATCTGGTGTTCCTTGGGGGGATACATGTTGGCAGAATCTTCTGGAAGCGTGTCTTCATTCAAGGTAAATTGTCTTCCACAACACTTGCTCAATAGGATTTGTTTGTGCCTTTATTTTGCAGGATTGTTGGCATTTATAAATTTGTCAGCGGTGTGGAGCATCAGTCATTTAGCTGAATTGGAGGACATCACAGATTCTCCTCCAGTGACAGCAGCTAAACACCAAAGGTAGCTCTGCCCTGACGTATAGATTGATTGCTCTCTGCAGAGGAAAACAATAGCTCAAGAAAAAGTGATTATGCCATGGATCACGTAGACAGCCTTTAGCATCTCTCCCATTTTGCACATTCCCACCTGGTGATCTGTTGTGAAATGTCAATGCTGGGATTTAGTTGATGTTGGGGAGTCTGTGCAAAGGCAGCAACTCTTAACATTCCAGCGTTATAAGAAAACTTGCAAATGCAAGGCAGGAGAAATGTTTTTTTAATTGTTTTCGATTAAATTAGTCATTAGGTCTGTGTTCAGTTCCTTCAGAATAAGAGAGAAAGCTTTCAACTTGTTGCACAAAGGTCATATTCTAGTCACCAGTTAAGTTTTATTGTGACAGTAATCATTTGTTGGAAACCTGGCAGGCTCACAGCAAATGGTGTGTAACATTATGCCTCTTCCAGCATTCCTGACCCCTTTCTCACACACACACACACACTACTGTAGACTTGGTGTAAATAAGTTAAGAGGAACCTAAAAATATGAACTTCTGTTGTGAATTATTCAGAGTAAGAACTAGAAACTAAATGCATAATCTCAGTTTGCTGTTATGGTGATTCATTCGGACCATTAAAGGACTAAAAATAAAGACATAACCTGGCAGTGTGTGCTTTTAAATACACTACTGAACAAACCACTTCGTAATTGTGTCACTCCCGCTGAGTCCTTGCATTTTTGTTCTTTAAATTGAGATATAATGGATCTGCCAGAGATGCCTAAAACCATTCCTTATATCTGCATAATAAATCACTGAGGGGGAGCTGCGGTTTGCTTCATTAGCATGAAATCAATGCTTTTAAATGAGCCTGTCTGGGATTTTTACAAGTGCAGGCAGTAGCGTAATTGCACTCTGACCTCTCTGGTAAAATGAACAAAACAGATTCCTAATCACACTGTGTCAATAGTTGTGTATGTTTATTTCAGATGTCCAAAGTGTCTTGCATGCCCCCATGTAGAATCACTCAAAAGTCACTGTGCTGAGTTGTTAGAAACGTGACAGAAAAGTGACACGGTGCTTGGTATTATTTCAATAACATGCATCATCAAATTAAATTAGAAATGCTGTAATTAAAAGTTAGTGACCCTCCAATCTAATTTCAATGGCTATGTTTAAAATGAAGACTATTTGTCATCAGTCAGTACATCTGCTATTATGGTTGTATGCACTGTGGAGGTGAACTTTACGGAAGTCATTATTCCTCTAGATCAATTAGTAGACCCTAAGAAAAATCAGCAGTTATTTTAATAATCAAGAATCATTCATGTCCATTTTCAACATTCGATTGTGATTTTCCATTTTCCCACTTTTTTCCACATTTTATAGAGTAAGCAACTGATTGATCTACTGAAAAAATCATCTTGATTAGTCCATAATGAAAATAATAATACTTTATATACTAATAACAAAAAAGTTTGCGCACTATTGCAGTATTTGTAATTTCCACTCATTTCACTTCTAATCTAATCTAATCATAGCTCTGTCCTCTTAGTCTTTCAGAGTTAGGAAGATCATGTTGTTTTTTTTGTTTTGTTTTTTTGGTTTGTTTTTTACAGAAGAAATACAACTGTTAGTCACTGTAAGAACACTTTCTAACTCTGTGGAGTTTTTTTTAATTACCTCCTTTTTTAAGTTTTACCCAGTAGATATTTTTTTACACATCAGTGCAGTTACAGTTCTTTTACTTGAGTACCCTTTGTTAGTTCAAATTCTGTTTGCCAGTATAATGGATTAAAACAAGAAAAACAAGATTAAGAGTCTACAGCCATTCTAGCTCTGTGTAGCTGTACTGAGGTAAATGCTAATGTTAGTATGCTAACATGCTCACAGGTTTTGCAAGGTTAGCTAATGTGTATCATTTACATTTCGCATTAACATTCACCAAACACAAAGTGAATTTAGTCAGAAATATTCATATATTTTTTGAGACATTTCACTTAAAATCAAATGTAAATATCATGGTGGCCCTAGAGGAAAAGTCAGGGTATCACCAAGGTCAGTAGGATTCATTATCATAAATGTCTGTACAACATTTCATGCCAGTCTATCCAGTATTGACATATTTCACCCTGGACTGACAGACATTGCCGTCCCTAGAGCGATGCCACTAGCGTGGCTAAAAAAAGCTCACACTCGCTCTCTATTATTTGCTAAAACCAACACAAGTCGTCCTTTGTTTGTATCAGTCTAACGATCATGTCAGAGCTAAGCCTACAAGTTGTCAGTCTTTACCTCACTTAGAAGCACAGTCCTTCTGATCGCTAATCAGCTTTCTATTTAGTTTTGAGTTGCCTCACTGCAAGTGGCCTTTTCACCTCAGTTCAACTTGATGTACTCTGTTAATCAAGTGGCAAAAGAAACCGGTGTAATTACAGCACTGGTTGATTAGAGCCATAGTGCCATGCAGCTGGAGGAAATAGGATATACATTTAAGTTTTTCCACTCTCCATCTCTTTACCATGGCTTGGTACTTAGTAGTTTTCTTTAATCACATTTGGCTTGTGGTGTAAGCTGGTGTTCTGCTTTTCACCCTGTTAGTTTGAAGTCAGTAACAGCAAAGGTTGGATGGCTGGTTAGAGAATATATTGCACACTGAGGGTGTTAATGAAATGTACATACCTGCAAAGACAAAACACTAGGACATCTTGGCACGGAAGCAAGGCTTGCTCTTGGTGCGCACAGGGCCTCGGGCTAAAAGACTTTGAATGATTAATTTACATGTTGGAAATGCATAATATTTCAACAGTGCACTTGAAACTGATTCAAAATTTGCTCAGTGTGATTAAAGTAGCATCAATAATTAGCTTGAATTGACTGGCAACATCATCTAGGCGGTTTTTAAAGGATAAATGCAAAAAATATACATATTTTTTTTTAATAATTCCCAGACTGCAAAAACAAAACTTCACTTCAGCATGGCATAAAAACATTTATTGTCAAAATATGGCTTTGCAAGCCTTATCCCATGTAACCTTTCTTTTCCACTGACAGGAAAATGACAGTACAGCTGTGCAGGAAGGAGCTCGTGTGTACGTGAATTGGATTTTGACATGAATAGAAAAGAATAGACCATTGAAGAGCATTGTGGGTGCAGGTGCAGGTTACTGAGATAATCTGGAGCGAAGCCAGTTGGGGAGGAGGTGCAGACAGCTGTCCTTACCTGCCTACTCGACCCTCTAAGAAGCAGCTATAAATAGAAAAAGTGAATAACCGTAACACAACACAGTACAGCGGAGAGCGCTGACCAAACTATTACTCTCTGTCTCTCTAGCTCTTGTAAAAGAATCCAAGTTTCAGTACATAGCAGTCACTTTCTGGCTGAGTTTAAATTTACCTCATTTGTATTTATAAAGTAAACTGCACTAATTCTGACTAAATAATTTCTGTTCTATTCACTGTTCCAGATGAGTACATCAGTTTTCATCTCATTTCAGGCTGGTCTACCGTGGCCCCACCTATGCTGGCTTTCCTCTACTGCTTTGCTCAGATTGGACTTGACTGGACTTCCCGCCCGCCATGAGTCACCTTGACTTTGTATCGGAGTGAGAATCTGTGCAACCGGACAACCAGAACGACCCGCTGAGTCCAGTGCCTCGTCCTCACCACCCAGCATCTCTGTGGCGAATCTGGCTCACAGCCACAGAACCTATCCAAACCAGGCTGCAGTGCAGCTGAGCAGTCACTTTCAAACAACCTGCAGGACCAGGCAAAATCCGTCTGTAAGCTAAGACTTAAAGGATCAGTGTTCATCCTTTGTAGTTTCCTGTACTTCATGGAAATAAGTGCACATAAACATCAATAGAATGAGTGCGATGCTGTAAATTGAGGACAGTCGTTAATATAAGTCATGTCTTGCCTTGGCTGTGCTGAGGCATGAATGATTCTAAGAAACCGTAAAGGATAATTTGGACCTTGAATCTGTCTTGGCTATATGACTCTGATAAGGTATTGCTCGGTGGTGCGATAAACTGGGGAAATGCTAATTTTGCATTTACCGTCCTCCCTCAGCTCGCCACAAAAACAGTTGTGCATTCAGAGGCTGTCGATAGACACAGAAGCCTGAAAAGAGCAGTAACCTGATCACACTAATATTAGTAAATGCATTGCTTTAAAGCAGCTACACATGCAGACAAAAGCAAACTTTGGAGATTAAAGATTAAGATTAAAGATTAAAAAAAAACAAAAAAACACATGCTGTATGTTATGTATCACCTTGTTCCTTCAAAATGTCGACTTTACAATGCCTACACTAGCCCAACCCAGTTGTCATGTTTGGATTAAAGTTTCATGATTATAACCATGCTGTACTTAATGCGGTGAGTCATTTATAGTTTCCGTATTCCAGCTGTATTTATGTCCTGATAACATCGTATATAAATCTTTATTTATAGTCTCATCTTAAAAAAATGGGTGAAAAATACATTATTTATATATTTTTTTAATAAAAGGATATGTCATTTCCTAAAACAGCTGGTCAACGTAGTTTCTAGTGCCTGTTGTTGACAGTGAGATATCATGGAATATCAGCTGACTTTCCTCTAAAACAGGTCGGAGATGTTCGTTACATTATCATTTTTGGATTTGTTGACTGTTCACTGGGTTTAGTTCTTGGTGATGAGTTCTTAAAAGTGTACAAGATCACAATAAATAATTCACTCTAACCCAGTAAGGGATGACTAGTCTGTCAGCAGGTTTAAAATGTGTTCTGGGAATTAATAGGAAGCTGCTTTAAAAAGCTTATCTGTGCTTTTTTGTGTCTTTTGAGCTTAGAAAGTGTGATGTTGCAAACCCAATTTGATCCTCTTACTATTCACACAAAGCAAACAGCTTCAGGGTACGGCGTCCACAGAGATTAGTTGAAGAAAGTGAATTCTAAGTCAGAGGTGCCATCACTGAAATTCTTCATTGACATAAAACTCTAAAGTTGCCTCTGGCCCGCTGTTTGTTTATTGTCCTGAAGCAACAATTGATTGTTCTCAAGGTTTATATGTTCTCAGTCAGTAATCCATCTTACCTGCATAGGGACTGTAATTTCTATCTTGATCAGTGGAGAACAAACAATCTTATAATACAAGGTATTTTGTCAGTAAATAATAAAAGTACAGTGTAATCTGGAGTCTGTTGTTCTGGTTCCATTAGCTGATTTCTATTCTTTGGATTATCACATCTGTGGCACTAAGTAGGATCAATGTGAGCAGGGTGTCAGAGAGGAATCCTCTTAGATTAGCACAAAACTGTGAGGTTTATCTGACGTAAGATGATCAGCAGGAGAACACACCTGCTGACTAACACTTTCGTAGAGATGTGCCCTTATCACTGGTGGCAGAGGAGCTACAACACAAAGACAGACAATCCTCACAAGTCAGAGAGGATGCTATACAGTGCCTGAAGAAAACAGGCCAGGTACAATATATATATAAAATATTTATTATGAATGTATGTCACAGTTCATAACAAGGAGCTCCCATTGTGCTTGAAATAGTTACATTTCTCATCACATGACATGTGAACATACAGGCATGTGCATATTACATAAACCAAACACCAGAGCCAAACTTTTCTCTTTCTTAAGAATCTAAACATTGCAATATAATCTGTGCATACATATATATATATATATATATATATATATATATATATATATATATATATATATATTTGTGTGTGTGTGTGTGTAGGGTTTTAGCTAGGCAGCTTTCCAGAGCTGACCACAAAAATAGGTCTGTGTTCAAACTGTTTCAAAGAAGTGACAGTAATTTGGATGTTTAACACTGCTCTTCTACATGTGTGGGGCAACATTATGAAGGCACAGTGTTGCATGCTTCTCAGTAGCAATCAGAGATAAAGACTGTAATAATATTAATTAAGTGGTAGTGCAGTAGTGTAAAAGTCTCTTTCACTTTTTCATATTTTCTTCACCTTTGTTTATAAATGTTACAGCGCAGAACTAAATATTGCTCTTAAGGTTCTGGTTTATGAATGAGTGCACCTACATCCCATTTTAGTACTGTATATTTCTGATGTTGGTAAAAGATTTATCCTCCTGAGATGGATGTACATGAAAGTACTCTCCACCTGCTCTATCTTTGTTATTGGACACAAAATTGGATTTTTAGCTGGAGCAGATTTGATCTTTTCATTGATTTTTTATTATGAAAATAAGCTGATCTGGTACTATTCCTATTAGATACTGTAAAAAGTAAAGAAATTAAAGGTAAAAAAGTGAATTTACGGTTTAAATATAACCAATCACAGAGTCAAGTAATAGAGTACCCACCAACACAAAAGACCAAAGTTACAAGTCATTCAAAATGAAAGTTTAAAATATACTTAACAAATATTACCAGTTCTGTCATTCATTTGTGTCACTGGTGAAGTGAAACAGCAGCAGAAAATGAAAATATTCCACCGTAAGTAACATTTTTCACAATGTAACAATAACCTCTTAAAAGAAAATAAATATTTTCTGTATGGGATTTGTATGGTTGAGTCACATAGATGATAATAAAAATGACAGACAGCTCCTGATTACATTGCGTTGTTTGCATTGTTGTCTGCTTTATTAATAGAGCAGGCCAAAGTATTTTTCATCAGTTTTTCACTTGTTTTAATGAACAGTTATGGTTAAACTGTAACATAACTGTTCATTAAACAGCGTAACATTCAATGATTTACACCTTTAACCCCTATGTAATGTGATGTAAAGTTTAATCTAGAGCTGTAATGTGTAAACTGTAAATATGTTCAGAAGAAGACAGAAGCTTCAACTTTTCTCTAAGTAAAACTCTTCTCTAAGTCTGACATTTATTCATTTTCGAGGATTACATGAGAGGATCAATGCCACTCTCATGTGTGCATTATATGAAGCTAGAGCCAGAAGTCAATTAGCTAAGCTTAGCATACAGACTGGAAGCAAAGAGAAATGACTAGCCTGGCTGTGTCCGAAGTTGAGAAATGCCTATTGGCACAAAACTTCCTGTGAAACCATAAATTGTTGTTTTCATGTTTTGGATTTTGTACTGATAGAACAAACAAAATGTTAATTAATTAATCAATTAATGAGTTTTAGTTTTTAATGCCAGTAGACATTATTAGAATTTTGATTTGGTGCTACATCAAGGCTGATTTTAAAAATAGAAAAATAAAATCAGTAGCAGTTTTAATTTGAATGATCCAGTACGCAGTATTTGCACCTTTTTTCAGTAAATGTAGATAATTGTAGTAGTTACTTGTTCTACGTGGTTCAGTTTAGGACTGCATCATGTGTACAATGTCTACTTGGAAATCAAGTGCATTAAAAGTTTGCAGATGATAGCTGCTGTATGAGCTGCCCTGAATCACAACAGTCTCGTTAACTGTGACGTCTGTGCAGATCACCATTGTTTACAGGTCTGTCGTGACTCAGGTTTTATAATACTGCACAATGAGCTTTTCTGCAAATACAACATTTTTAACCTCAGTCACATCACTAGATTTGTCCTGTGGTGCTGGGGAGGAATTTATTAAGATCGTTCCTCTCATGAGCGCGGGACTGAAAAAGTTTTGGGTCTTTTTGGGAAGCACTACCTTAAATCCAAGTCTTATGGATAAGGACACATTAACTGGGAAAAAGTGATCATTATCAGATTTTTGCAGCACTTTGATCGAAGCTATGATTTTGAAACAATTCATAATTTGAATTGTGATAATATATTCCAGTCAATGTGTTATAATAATAATAATGTAATAACTTTGTAGCAAATTTGTTTGCAATTTTGAAGCTGCCAGACATTTGAAGATTGATTTTGTTGCTTAGATAAAAGACTGTGCCTGCCATTACATAATTTTTAGATCCTTTCTTTCACTCGGGTGACTAAAGCCCTCGGTGTCACTGTCGGGCCTCTTTTTTCCCTCCCTTTGATTTCTGAACACCTTACGTGTGTGTGCAGCAGCTTTATGAATTCTCCGTGATAGAGGTTGTATCGAGATGATTTCTGTGCTTTTCCCCCTCTAAGATCAGAATTCTTTGTGAAGGCAGACCCATAAAGACTCACAAACACTGGCTGTAACCCAAACAAGTTCTCATTTCTGTTATGACATGCCCATGTATTTTTAGTAGGCTGAATTTTTGATGGAAATGGAGGGTACAGAATGTGTTGGAGAAAGAGAACCTCAGTCTTTTTCCTCTCAGCTTGTCTTTTGTCTAGATAAGAGACAAGGCGTGCTGGGAACATAAATTATCCATATGAATAATAAATAATATAGAATAGAGGTTACTGTTTTTTGCTATGTAAAAGAATACTTACACTGTAAACTAAAGATAGACTTAAGCAAGAAGCAGCACAGCTCCTGCTTCTATCAGAGGTGCTTCTGAGTTCTGTGCAGTTAAAAACAATTCTTTGTTTTAGAAATACAAGCAGAACTACTATTAATATCAGTGATATAATACAGTATGACTACTGACTGCAACTAATTTATTCTGCACTTCATTGTCAGCAATCTGCATAAACCCATTACTCTATAAAACTGCAAAAACAGTTTGTTTCAAAAATGAGTAATTTACTGAATATTATTAGACTTTTGCTACTTTTCATAACAGCTAAATATGCATAATTATTGCTAGGATTGTGTGACAATGACAGCGCATTGATTTACACATTTTTGTTAACAACACCATTTAAGAGGTAAAAGTAATAGTTTCAGTATTTATTTAGAGTTAATTGTTGGCAGAACATCTGAAACAGTCCTCATTTAAAGAATTTGAAATGTAGTTTGTTAGAAGGCAAAAAATTCTAATTTTAATTATGGTTTTATGCATTCTTGTGTAATGAATATTGGACAATTACATGGAATGATGCACTTCTTTCTGTAAAACATTTCTTCAGAATGCTTGTTTTTCATTTTTCTATTATGACATGATTGAATGGTTTTGAGTGTTTTTTTCTGTCTGGTGGTCAGACAAATTAAGCAATTTGAAGATGTCACCTTGCGCTTTGTGAAGTTGTGATCCTGAAAGAGATTGCCAGCATTGCAAACTCTGAATATGTGCGCCAAAAAGACTTTCACATTTTTGATTTTTCCCCATTATTGACAGTCAGCTTCTATCTTATGTTATGATGGGATGATGTTTTTTTCTCAAGTGAACGTGAGGACAAACAGACACATTCCATTATGCATGCTAACTGCTGAAAAATGTACCTCACTGGCCATTAAAGACAAAAAAAAAACTGACTCCGGTGAGTCAGTCACATCTAGGTTTGTTTCCAAGAACAAACCTCTGACACTTTATGACAGCCTGTTTTATTTCACGTAAATAAATAATAAAAATAATAAAAGAGCATTCCTTACTATATCCATGTCAGTTTAAAATGAGTTATGGGGCACAGCCACCTGCATTACATAACTGTGCACATCAAAGCCAAAAATGTATGGCTCTCATACAACATATACATATATATATGTATCAAGTATGTGGCTGTAATGTTTATATATGAGAATAATAAATACTATATATCAGTAAATATGGATAACTTGCTGACTGCTGCCACACTAGTTAACACTGCATTCCCTTTTTCATCAAGCACATCTATCCATGGTTTATGGAAATGATAAACTCTGCTGAAAGATGTTTTTGAAAATCTGATTGCTTGGCCGGAGTTATCTGTTGTATAATTCATAATGATCCTGGCAGATGATATAATAAGAGAGCTCATCAGTTGCTGGAGGAAATTACTCTTAGACTGTTTCAACATCTGCAAAGACTGTCCTTTTTCACTGTCACTGTGAAATGATGCAAATGACTAAACGTGCAGCCTAAATTAATCAAATATGCACCATCTGCACTTTGAGGCACACGTCTATTTTAAGTGGCATGCAAAGAATCTCATACAAATGATTCAATAACAAACCAGTGGATCATGCTGTTTCTATTGGAGCCTTCCAATAGAGATACAAATATGTTCTTCTGTTGAGACTCAAAATCTGAACAGATATTGGACTCAAGATAAAATCAAACTGCTCGAGCTATTTTCCCATTATAGCACAATGGAAAAATATATCAAATTTATGTACAAACATAGAGCTGTCAGTTTTTATGCAACCTCAGAGTGTTCAGTGTTACGAACACTTGACCGCTATGACCTCAACTTTTCAGCATGACACTTCCTTGTTAACCGACAGGTACACCCCTATGAGAAAGTGTGTCTTAAAGACAACACTGTTACCTCATTTAAATGGTGTGACCAGTGCAGCCTCAGCAATCCAAGTAATCTGGATATTACTGGATTCCAGCTGAGTTGAGTTAACTGTTACCTGATGATTCTTCCATCCTTCAAGAGAAGATGTCCTCTTTGTCCAGTTCTGGTGAAGCAGGTCTAGAAATATCAAAAAGATGCTGTGGAGAGCCAGTGCTTGATTTCCTCGCTTTAAGGAGTTGAAGTGCTTCTGTTAGTTGTGCCTCCAGGCCAGACATTCGAACATTCAAGTTCTTGAGGTCGTCCTTCAGCTCCAGCTTGAGTTCCTGCAGCGAGGCCTGAAGCGTTTGCTCAGGGATCGGGTAGAAGGCGTGCCTGGTCTCAGAGGGCTGGACAGGACTGCGGTCCTGTGGCGTCATGCGGAAGTCTCCCACTTTGTCCAAGCGCAGGTCACTTTTGGTGATACCGCTGTCACATGAGTCTGTCTTCTTTAAAGACATCTGTGATTCATGCACCTTGGTCCGTTCAGGTAAAGTCTCCATGGATTCGGCTTTAGACACTTTGTTCCAGTTGTCGACTTTGGCCATGGACTCCTTGAAGCGACCCCATCCTTTGACTTTAACTGGTTCAGCAGGCCGGCATCCGACTAAAGAAATAGGAGGTGGCACCTGCAGCTTTGCTTTGTCTGAAGGAGAACATTTGGGGGGTGTTGAAGATGAAGGTGCTGAGGATGAAGGTGTTGCTGGGCTTTCTGTCACTGTGACGATGCTGGTAGTTGTAATGGCTGTTTTAGCTATCTGGACATCCACGTACATGGGGCCCTTCTCGATATCATGTTCATGTAGCTCTGGTTTCTCAGTCGCTATGCGGGCTTCCTTCTGCTGTCGAAAGCGCTGGAACAGTTTTCGCACTGGGTGATCTGGTGGCAAGTTCAGAGGGGCTTCATTTTTACGCCTCTGTCGCTCCTCTTCCTCACGTTTCACATCACTGATCTTTCGAAAGACGATCTAAAAAAGAATTTAAAGTTGTTGTGACTAAAACACCAGTGTAAGATTTGAATTATCAAAAATGTCAGTGTTTGACAGCACACAAGGGAAATGATACCATAATGCCTCCTCTCAAAGTCAATTTAGTCTCATGAAGTGAACAAGTAACAGAATAAAAGCAGTTTAAAATCTTTAGTTAGAGAGCAGAAATGTATCCGTGTTACTGATTGTGTGGAAGATTGACAATGTTTCAAAATGTGTGTGCTTTGTAAATGTCACCTTAAAGAGGCTATTCCCATTACACAGAGGGAAAGTTCATATCATGCCTCTGGCTTCAGTGGGTGGAAGGGCTTATCACTCAGCTGCTAATGGACAACTGTGTTTTCAAGCATTTGTGTTAGCAGTTTTAGCTTTGCAGTTTTCCTCTTGTACTTTGACGTTTGAGTGTGACATGATGTCTGAAACTTGTCACACTGTCTCTTCAAGAATGAGTGATATTTAACTTATAAGCCAAATGGAGAAGTCCTAAGGATAAAATCAAAACAACTACCACTACATGTCAACAGATGTCTCTCCATGACAACAGACCCAAGTCCATCCACTGATAAAGACCATATGATACGTTTGAAAACTCTGGAAAAAATTTAAAAGTAGATCTTGAATTGAGATTGTTTGGTCAGAAATAATTGTTGCTTCATTCTTGAGTCAGTGATCTAAGTTTACTTGCCATTTTTGATGCCCTTAAAAAGTAAAAGTTAAACATTTAGAGAAATCAAGATATTGGCAATTACTTGCCAGGAGTTAGATGAGAAGATTGACACCATTCTCAGCTCTGAATGGATTATGGACTATATAGCTGGACCCAGTAACTGGTTAGCTTAGCTTAGCATAAAGACTGGGAACTGTGGTAAATAGCTAGCCTAGCTCTTTCCAGAGATAACTAAATCTAACTACAAGCATCTCTAAAGCTCACAGACTCACACAACTCAGTTTTTTTTAATCCATTCAAAAACTGGAGAACCACAACCACAAATTGGCAATCTCATGGTGATGATATATCCACCTTTATGCTAATCTAACAGGCAGCTGGTTGTACTTTCTTATGTATTGTATAGACATGAAAGTGGCATCAAAGTTTTGTTTAAATAAACACAACATAAACACTCTTGACACAATTTTTTTAGATTTGTTTTTCATAAGAATTGTAACAACGATGTGTTGTCCCATAAAAGGAGCACAGGCTAGCTGAAAGTTGATTGATGGGGTATGTTTTTCTTATCTGAACGACCAAATGATGTGGTATTTACTTTTATAGTATTTTTACTTTTACTTGTTTTGTCATCTGCTCTTTTCTTGTTCCCACAGGCCATTTGTCTCATGGCAACACTGCTGTCCAACTTACACCACTTTAATATCAAACATATTACATGTAGGATTTCTCAAATTGAAAATACAACCTCACAAGCTCAGTTTTAAGGCAGCGTTTGGCTTCTTCGCCTATCTCTGAATTTCCCTGCTGTATACATTCAGAAAGTATGGGACCCTGGTGACTGGTGAGTTTAAAGCAGCAGATGAGATTGCCTCTTTGTATGCAGGCAATTCAATCTCACTTGCACTCTCCTGGGCAGGCTTACCTTATTATGAATGAGGTAATGATTGGTAGCTACACTTGTGTTGTCGATCACAACTGTTCATTTCTGAATGAAGGATGTGAGAGAGGATTTAAGGTGACTGCTTAATGGAACTGTGTTTTTGCATGAAGTTTAGTATGTGTTGTTTAGCTGTGTAACATGTACTGCATGAGCTCTGGTTGTAGGGTTGTCAAGTATATGATCTTGAAAACTGGGTAGTTAAAAGAATAGTTTGACAGCTTGCATTTAGTGTTCATATATACACACATATAAATACAGATGGATGACAAATTACTGGAAAAACCAACATAAAGTGTCTTAGTGTCTTAGTAAGGTGTTGGACCAACACAAGCCACCAGAGCAGCTTCAATGCACGTCGGCATTGATTCTACAAGTCTCTTATCTCTACTACTGGAACACTACTCTTCCTAAAAATATTCCCTCCTTTGGTGTTTTTATGATGGTGGTGGAGAGCGCTGTCTAACATGTTGGTCCAAAATCTGTTATAGGTGTTCAAGTGAGTGGAGATCTGTTGTCTGTGACTGTCTTTCCACCAAGGGAAGATTCATCCCACTCTCACTCTCATACTTTTCATTAGATATGAGGCTAAAGCCTGGATACAGCTTACTCGTATGAGCTTTAGAACTATTAATTGATTTTTTGCACCATGAATAAGGACACAAAAATAGAACCAAAACAGATACATACACACAGAAACCATCAAGGAAAAAAAGAAACTTTGTCATCATCATTAGTTCATCATAAACTACATTTCATTGTCAGAGAGTATAGACTTGGTTAGGATAACTTGGTTTCCAAGTACTGCATATAGTATTCCCATATTGTTTGGAATGGATTTTTTTCTTACTTTTGGACAGAGCCAAGCTAGCTAATTCCCCCTGCTTAGTCTTTGTGCTAAGCTAAGCCAACCATTCCCTGGCTGTAGCTTCAAATTTACCAGATTATCGATCTTCTAGTCTGACCCTCAGCAAAAAAACGATAAGGTTTATTTCCCAATGTGTCAAACTATTCCTTTAACAAGACCAGCAACAACCACTGTGGCTAAATAGAAAGAAAGAAATCACTGCCTTTCAAAACTCTAGATGAAAAGCAGTCACTGTACTTGCCCACACTCATTACTACATGATCTCTGGGAAGCACAGTGCAGAAACACCACAGCAATTATGACTTGTCACCAAAATAAAAACAGGATACAGGTTGTCCACTTAAAGTTTTAGGTCTTATTAAAAATAACGGCCTGGCCAGAAAAAGAGCAATAGGTCAAAGGGAGTTGAAAATCCACTTATTCATATTTCAAGAAGCAGATAAACAATGCAGAGAAGAAAAAAGTTCAAAATCCTGATGTTCTTATCATACTGCTCATTCTCTTCTAAGAAACGCATTGAAATTAGCAATAGTCAGATGTATATATAGTGTCTGCAGTTTGATAAAACATTTTTAATAAGGTCTACATATGCAGCCGTTGTGGAAACAAGGTAAGTGAAGTGGGTGAGTAACTTGTTCTTGCTTGGAGCTATTTGAGGGCTCACTCACCCTTTTTCGCAGGTTATAAGTGAGCAGCAGATTTCTTGAGAAGTGGTTGGAAAATGCTGTGTAAAATTCCAGGACCTTCTGCAGAGCGTCGCGTTTAATGACGTGGAGGTCGCAGTAGGTCAGAGCTCGGACATTGGCACAGGCTTGAGCTAGAGTCACCTCTTTCCAGAAAACATCTCCAAATACATCTCCTTTACCTGCAGAGAGAGGACAGTGTTTAGACCAGGTAATCCTTCCAAAAAAAAAAAAAAAAAATGCTCTTCAAGGTGAAAACACAGAAATAGTTTACTTATAAATTTGATATCACTTTCTAGGTGTCTTTTGATGCAGCAATTCCTTCAACCCAAGACCCAACCCTTTAATTAATCTTATAGGGTAAAATGATTTAATTAATGCATTAATTATCTGTTACGCAATTTTAATTGATGCCTGCCAGCCAATCAGAGAGGTTTACTGGTGGTTAATTTACTGATATTTTGTAGGACTCTGGACCAAAATCTCTGTGCTAGCAGGTTACTGACATTAACTTCTCTTCCTCTGAGGGGACTTCTTGATAAATGAAAGATAAAACAACAAAGCAAGTGTAGAGAAGAATTTCCACAACCTGAAAGTTGTTCGTATTTATGTTTTACAACAGATTTATATAGCATTAGTGGTGACATAGCACTGTGGAGATAGCTCTGCCTATTTGAAACTACTAAATTATTAACCAATAAAGCTATTCATTGTAGCTCATAATCTTAGTCTAAAAGTCTATTAGATAATTATCAGACTATAACTGGAAGTACAAGACTCAATATGATCAACATTTAAATCAAAAGCATCTCACACCTTATCACTACAGTTAAAAAATGTAACCATGAATCAAATTATCACTGATATCAACATGAGTCACAGTGATTAGTAGTAGTAATACAATACAGTGGTCTAAGTTACTACTGGATTAGACAAGATGTTCTGTCTTGTTTGCAGGTGTACTTTATATGTTGATTCTGTTCTACAGTGCCATTAAGCTAATGAGAATTTGATTCATAGTAGTAACTTGTAACTCACTTCAGGCTCCATTACAGTCTCCATCCGGGTCAATGGTATCAGCCTGACAGTATATTGATTGTTGCAAAGACCAACTGATGGCAGGTTATTGACGGAAAACAAGCCAAGATGGTGTCACTGGTCCTGCTTGAGCATGCCATCCATTATTCACTAAATCAATCATTTGGCAAATGAAATGCATGACATTTTAAAGACACAATGCTCCTGGGTTTTAACCAGACCAGTGTAAGCAAGGAAAATGCAAGGAAGCAAGGAGCATTTATGGGAGATTTTAGACCCACATGTTAGACAGTGCTCTCCACCAATATCATCAAAATACCAAAGGAAGGAATATCTTTTAAATAACAGCTTTACATCCCTCCAGTAGAGTTGTAGAATCAATGCCAAGAGACATAATAAAAACAGTAAAGTTGTGGCCAAACAGAAAAACAGTGAGCTGAAACTCACTTTAAAGATCCGTAAAGCACATTGAATCCATGTGTAAATGTGTAGGCTCTGGCTTTAGAAATCTGCACACACAGTTTATGACCAATGCTTTCTGTTTCATGGTCGGTGCCCTCAGATTTGGAAACTGTGCCCTCAGATCCATGTGGTCAAACGATTTGTTTTGAGTGTGAAATGCAAAGCAAATACAACGTTACACAATCAAAGGGGTAAAGAGTCCAGTGCACAACACTAGTAACTTTTAAAACAAAAATGACAAATATTTGCTGGTTCCAGCTTTGCTGCTTTCTTTGTCATTTGGGATAGTAAATGAAATCTCTTTGAGATTTGAACTGCTGGTTGGACAAAACAAGTAATCTGAGAATCACTTTGGGCTCTCGAAAACAGTGATGGGATTTCACTGATGAGATTAACCAAGTTTTTGTCTAATGAACATGATATATTCAATACTAAGGTAAGAAGCCTTAAAATGCATGCCACTGTTTGAAATGTCTGAGCAACTACAAACAGGAATTGTAGTTTTCGTTTAATTGAGGAAGAAGTCGTTGAAAAGACTGGGCTGTATTCAGAGAGGATTGTGTATCTTTGACAAACTCCTGTACAAATCCTCAGTTCATGACTCAGCAGAAAACGATCCCCAAACAGCTCAGCTTTCACTGCAGTCACAAACAGTTTGTAAGGCACCGCTGAACAGAGAAATAATGGATGATACGTATAATATATTTTGTTACTATGATGCAAAGCCATTTTGTTAAAATAGTGCTAGAGGCCAATTTGACTGAAAGGTTCGTCTGCTGTTGTCACGATAATGAATTCAGATAGGAGCAAGATACCACAGTAGCACATCTGCATCTTAGATCTTTGGTTGTCTGTCACATTTGTCACAAGCAATATGAAATCTGTGACTTTATATTATGAAAAACTTGAGCAGATCTGGGGCAGGTCCTTCAACAGTTGGGAGAAATGGGAAGCCTTGACTGCCTCATTCATGAAATAAACATCAGTGGTGAATTTCTTCAATTTGAATGTCAAAATGCTCCGCATAATTAAGGTGAAAAGAATATGCATCAGTAATTATGAAAAGTTCTTCAAAAGGGTCTTAAAAATCTTATTTATCAAACTACTAAAAGTGAAATTTTGGATTTAGGTGAAAGATTAAAGTAGGTTAAAATACCTTACCCATAACCTTAAAAGTAAAAGCTTTTTATCCAAAATTTCTTAGGACTTAAAGCTTTGTCTCAGCTTAGACAATTTGAAAAGTGCCTTAAGATAACTTCTATTGTGATTCAGCACTATATAAATAAAACTGAATTGAATTTAATTGAATTAAATCACAATAAGGTTGTTTTAGCATTTTATTTGCATTTGAAACAACAAGAATAAATCTGGTATTATATGGTATATGGTTGGTGTGTGTGTGTGTGTGTGTGTGTGTGTGTGTGTGTGTGTGTGTGTATGTATATATATATATATATATATATATATATATATATCCATTTCAGCCAATTTCCTGTTATTTCATCCATATTCATTAATTTTGTTTATCATAACTATAATGCTGTTAATTTTGCACAATTATTGCTACTAGAGATGCTAGGGATTTTTATTTAATGAAATTAATTGTAGGAAGGAGTAAGTCACTTAATAAATGTGTTTTGTTCCTCACATGAAGAACTTGTTTATTTCTAAGTTGCATACTTTAGTAGAAGTACTAGTAATTCTGAGAAGTTTCATAAATACAGGCCCTGTTCTTGAAATTACTTCAGCACACAGGACCACATCCATGTAAATATTTACTAAACCAGTGCTGAAAACTCCTTTGGGTCAAATGTATTTGACAAATAAGTTACAGTTATTCCTCATTAAAGCACATACTGTACTTTCTGAGATGCAAATTAAAATTCATAACATCTTCAGAGAAAACAACCATACTTAGGGATCAGGATTTTTCTTAAATAAAAGTACAAAACTCACCTAAAATAGCCACCACCTCATCATCCTGGATGACCTCCAGTGACCCCGACACCACAAAACAGAGGCTATCCACACTTTCACCAGCATGGTAGATCAGGTCGCCAGGAGCACAGTGAATGGTCTGAAACTCCATGGCCAGAGCTCTGAGACACCCATCACTGGCTAGCCGGAAGGCTGGGTGCTCTTTAAAAACCTTCCGGTTGAGATGAACACAAATATCTGCTCGCATGTCCTTTGGACAAATCTGCAACACCTGGAAACAAGCAAGAGTAGAGAGAGTGATGATTTGTTTTTCCTTGAGTATGGAAACATGATTTTTTGCATTAAGGTGCATGTGGAGCCCTTCATCGTCACTCGGTGATAACGGAGGGTTACGTCACCTGTAGTTTAATATGACAGGTGTGATTCATTTGGTTTAATGCTCCTGAACTGAGGGTAAAGGGTTACAAGTTCACAGAAATTAAATATGACATATTTCCTTTTTTGCTTTGCCTTGTTAACAGCTATACACAGAGAAGTGCCCTGTGCAGAAGGTCAACTGCATTGTCAACCTAGGCAAGAGAAGGCAAAAGAAGGCAATTCTGACATGCTATGCTTTTTTGCATGGAAACATCTGGATATGGTGTCACAATGGTGTCGTGACAGATGGGTGTACTGTGGCTTCTGTGATGGGCTATGGGACAACAGCAGTTGCCTAGACTAAATGCTCCACTATGTTCACCAGCTAGCCACAAACTTGCACTGAACAGTCTGTATTTGGAGATTAAACAAAAAAAAAGGAATCTAAGCCTGCCACAAAATACATATTATATATATATATATATATATATTATATATTTTATATATATATATATATATTATATATATATTATATTATATATATTTTAAATTTTGCAAAAACAAAACTTCTTAAAAGAAGCTGCTTTGCAGTATTATGCAGCTTCAGAATATTAATGTCTATCTGTGATATTTATCTGCAGACACTTTTTCGGGCTATGGCTGTTCAAAGTGAAATCCAGCCTAAATAGTAATTGTTTAACAAGCTTTCAAAAACACACATGTACTAAACTCTCCAATTAAATTCTGCACTATCTGCCTCCAAGTTTTCCGGAAGCTCCTGTTATTGTTCTCAAAAAATTAATTAACTGTCACTAGAAAACATATGTGTTTTAATACTACAGATAAAAGATTTGGACCTTCTTCCTTTTCAGTAGCTTTGGGTAGGATTTCACTAAGAGACAACTTATCTATTCTTATTGGTCGGACAGAATATGTCCAGTGAGAATTACATTTTATGGTGGAGCTTTACATGAAGGGCACATGGAAGCTGCTACCAGCTCAGAGTCCAGCTGCCTCTCTGCCGAGTGTCACTGAGTGGCAGCATGTTGTTCAAGTACACCTAATCAACAGGATGCCAGGCTGTTGCAGAGCTCTGCCTTTAAAACAAATCTCTTTGAAGATGAATGTCAAGCAGAGAGGGATTATGTGCCATTTTTAGACCCTTTAGTGTGGCCTGAAGCCAGACAAATAAATGATACATAGATGCAGTGCAAGCTTGATAAGGAGGACACAATAAATATCACAGTTTGATTTTGATTACAGATAAACCATTAATGCACAAGTTTTCCAAGTGACAACATCCTTGCTTTATTAAAAGTTATGTTTCCAGTTTGAAGTGAAGTAATAAAACTTTTTCCATGATTGGATTTTGGACAGGTGGATTTAAATGAGATGCAGTGATATGAATGTTTTCTGGCTCCAAATCAACCAGAGTGGCACCAGTTCAATCTATCTGCTTCCAGCTTTAAATGCTTAATTTCAACACATTCAAATCATTTTAGCGTCATCTGAATTCTATTATAGTAATTATGGTGAATTTCCATCAAGGACTTCCTTGAGGAGGATTAAATAATATTATGATAACAAGGAAACTATCAGTGATCGCATGCTGTAGAAAAGCCATTAAAGATGATGCAGCCTGACGTACCTTTTCAGTGTCTATACCCCGTGACATGGACCAGGTGGAGGCAATGTAGTCCATAACTCTTTCACTCAAGCCCTTGGGCACCTGGTAGAGCTTGAGGAAGTCCCGAACGCTGTTAAGCATCTCATGGTAACGATTGGTGTTGGCATACATCTGCTGGAAGATTGTTGTCACATTACCAAAGATGGTCGCGTAAAGCAGCGCTGGGAAAATAATGGAGAGGATGAAGAGAGAGAAGATTTGTTTAGGTAAAGTTACACAATCAGAAGCATAAGGATTTCCAAGCATATAAAAATAATAAAAATATATAAAAACCTGGTTTACAAGGGCACAAAAGTCTCTCAGACTGGGTTTACAAGGACATAAAAATGTTGAAAACTTTGTTTAAGAGAACGTAAAAACATTTTATTAGTACACAAAAATCACCAAAACTAGACTTACAAAAATATATAAAATTTCATGGTTGGGTTTACAAAGACAAAAAATCCTCAAAACATGGTTTGAGGACGTAAAAATCTCTGGGTTTAATTCCCACAATTTCAGCTTTGAGGGCCATAAATGTCCCAAGCACAGACACAAAAATCTCCAAACATTCCCTTATGACATTTGTGGTCTTTAAATATACTACATCCCATGAGGCAGCAGACCAAATGTGCCTTAAGACTTAATACTGTTTTATGTGGTGGGTGCTTTAATCAATCACATGGGAAATTAACAGTTAACACTCATCACTGCCTCCAAATCCAAATCAATCAACAAAACTCTTGCCAAAGGGACAAACTATAATTACAACTTCTTGGGTGTGCATGCGCATACATTCCCATGCAGTTATATTCTACTAAGTAGGTTGTATAGGTGTAGGTATGTTTTTCTCAACATGTCTTGTGATAGAAGAATTAAAGAAAAGGAGAAGAAAGAGTATAGCAGTGCATCTCTGAGGTGGTGGGGTGGTTGAACTGGTGCAACAGCTGGCGTGTGTGTGTGTGGATCAAAGCCATCAGATGTCTGCTCTGTGTGAGTAGTGTTCTCTTGGCAATGGAGCCCTAATTAGCCCTGCTAGAAGGGATGGAGAGGAAACATGCCAGCCACACATTTCAATTATCCTCAGATGATGACAGTAACCTGTGCATGCTTTTGTGTGTGTTTGTTTATTTCACGGCGCACAATCTTGAATCAAAGTGCTGAAAAACTGCACAGGGAATAATACTAATTAAAAAGCTCTCAAAACTCCCCAAGGGCGAGGATAACCACAACTTTCATCCTTTCATCACCATCTCTCACTTCTTGTACTACTATGCAATCAAGCGTTGCAGTATAGTACGATTTTCTATATCACCTAAACACAACGAATATATTCTTGTTTGATGCATATCCTCAGTGCTGCGCATTTGCAGTCATCAAGAAAGGTTTTACAAAGGTCTGAACCTATTAAATCGAAAATGATTTGACAAGCGCCTCCTTTTGAAGTTTTGAAGTTTTGGGAGGACTGCTGCTTTGAGCTTGAGCGCAGATGGCAACTGTCTGATAGCCAGAAGATGCTGTAACAAAGGAAATTCAATCGGTCCCTGTGGAATGGAGCTTCATCTAGTCCCCAACATTGCTCTTTACTTGCTGACGTGCACAACTTTGTTGCAGCGTTGCTTGGCATCCCACAGCTGGCTTGTTTGAAGGTAGTTAAAAGACAGTTGTCAGAAACTCAAGCCCCAGGCCAACAGTTGCTATAGAAACAGGACATATGTATAGTGCCCCTCTTCCCCATGCCACCCCCCCACCCTCCCCCTCCGGATCCCTCATCACACTGTGATCTTCTACTGCCAGCACTGATCCAGTGCTGATGGTAAAAATAGAACAGTATCAGGGCATCCATATTTCATAGAGAACAGCCATGAACTACAGTAGATTGCATCTACTACTGAATCCTCCTGAGGCTGTCTGGTTTTTAGATATTTACGCATTAAGATGATTTGTATCTCACGATGAGAAATTTAAACAGACCTAGGTCTGCAGATGACTTTTGCCAGTTCCCTTAAGAGTGTATTCATAAACCCGAACAGCCAAAAGGTAAAGAGAGGGGGGCACAATCATGCTCTTGTCTCAGGGTTGAGATTGTGGCTGAAAAAAGTACAACGCAGGTAAGGAGTGATTGCAGAGGGAGCACTGTGCTAAATTGATCTGGCAGTGTCAGTTATTGCTCCGAGGTGTTGCTCTCCGTGCGCAGTCACACATAATAGCACCACACTGTACACTGTATTATGAGATCCACAAGCAGAAGATACCTTATAAATGTTTAATATTGAGATGTGGAAAGAGGGGCATGCTGTGAAAATCTGCCTTCTTTTCTTTTTTTTTTTTTTTAGCTGATTAGATGTTTAGTTGTTAGTGAAGACAAGTTTCTTATCTAAACTCTAGTTCAGTCATTGTTGTAAACAATAATAATAATCAATAATTCAGCACAATATCACTCAGCAGACTGAGGTAAGGAGTCTAATGCTGACAAGAATAACAGAGCTTCTATTGTAGCCTACTGTACGCTGTATGTCACTTTTAAAGTGAACAGTGCTGGTGAGACTGAAAAAGAAACAGGTGACAGCTATATAAATATAAAATTTTGTATCTATATATTTGGTGAAAACTGGCCTTCTGACATCTGTTTTACCGTATAAAAAATATTTTATTATAGAAATGTGTTGAAGGTTAGCTGGAGTGCAGTAATGGCTAGCTTTAGCTAAAGCAAATTTATCAACTTTTTCCAACCGGTTTCCTGTAATTGAAAAACCTATTTTAATGCTCCTATGTCTTAGTGATTGAATTTGTTATATCACATAAATAAGGTAGTAGCTAAATGTAATCATACTGAACATAAAAAGAAACATTGGATAAACTAGTCCTGCTAAAAGCTAAAAGGTAAAGCTGACTAGCCATGCTTTGGTGCCCTTTATGACTAAACACAGATAGTCAATCCTCCTACAGGGCATATAAGGTTTTAAGGTTTTAGAAGTTATACAGCTGTTAAAAACTTTAAAATCTGCCCACATCTGAGATAATTCAGTGATTTAAATAGGTCTGGTTTTGTGCTCATTGACAACTGAGATAATTTGTGCTTTGCAGCATTGGTGAAGGGGATGCCATCTTCCTGCCAGACCCATAAAAATATCTGCATCCATGAAACAAAGAGACAGAAAAACTGCCTCAAAAACTGTGACAAGCATGGATGAGATCAACAGCTAATATCATAGCTCGATATAGCTGATATCATAGTACTACTCAGTCTCAGCTCTCCAGGCATCTTTCTATTTTCTCTGTACCAAGCCATTTATTCCCTCTGGGATTTTGTTCTCAGGATTGTACATCATTTAATTCAATAAATAGTTATTGAAGGGGAATAAGCTCTCACTGTCCGTTACCATGCTCAGCAGCTTGATTGTTGACATGACTTCGCCTTTAAATTGCCGATATTTCTTGAATCAAAATGACAAATGTTAGGTCAGCCTATCCAGGCAACTGCTAATTTGTCAACAAAATATAACGCTAGCGTTATGCAGTTATGTATTTACTGATTGGTTAGGGCAAGATAACAACTCCAGCCAAACTGGGTAATATAAGCATAAGCAGCAACTAAATCTGATCTGAGCTTTGTGAAAGATACTTCCACAGAAGCAAGAAAATTAAGTTCTTGGTTTCTTTTCATCTTCTCTTTACAAAAATACTCATTACAAAAAAGTCATTAGTTTCACTATGTAAACATATTCAATTTCCAATCTATTTTCACAATGTACAGGGTATAACTGCATCGTGAATAAATGCCCACAATATTTCCATTTATAACTTTAGGGGAAAAAAACAAACAGACAAGCAAAAAAAGACATTTTCAAACTGTGTGAGTTCTTTTTAGAGGAATATCCTGTATACTGTAATGAAAGCACACAGGCCCATGATATTGTAAATTAAATAAAAACTGGAGTCAGTGGTTCCAGCACTGAATTATATCCAACCCAAACAATTATTCTAGCTTACAAGAGAATTATATTGCTTAGCTAATCATCTGTAAAGTTTCTGGACTTCAATGGCTCTATCCATAATTCATTTATTCACCTTCCTCAGTGGACTGTGGTTTTAAAGAGCATAGTTAAACTTCTCATGTATCATGTATTTGCTACATTAGAGAAAAGGAAAAATGCCTTCACTCACATCCAATCATCATCATAGCCACGGCAAAGATTTTCTCTCCGTCTGTCGTTGGGGCGATATTACCGAAGCCGATGCTTGTCAGGCTGGTCATGGTAAAGTACAGGGAGGTGATGTAGACAGAGTCCTTGTTCGGCCCACCCTCCCACTTCCCTGAGCTGGCATTGAAGCGGTATGGTGACCCCACTGTCTCAGCCAGGATGTAGAGCCAGCTGTCCATGCGAATGATGTTGGTTTCTTCATCAATAACTTCATAATCGCCAATGCTGTACCTGAAATGTAAACATGCAGTTATGTATTGAACACTACTAGACCACTAGATTGATAAATTCACCTTTTTAAGCAGAAATATCTAGTCGTGGGATTCATCTTCCAGGAACCATGAATGTCTGTATGAAATCTAGTACCTCTTAAGATATTTTGCAGGATAGGTGAATACTGGTGGTGCTAGAGGAAAGGTCAGTCTGTTTGAAACCTCTGAGTAAGCTTCTTGGAGAAAGCCCTGGAGAATTTATACTCCTTCAGAATATAAATTTGGTAACTGTGATGATGCAGCAAAAACTGTTGCCTCTGTTTTTGAGTTTATGTTGATGTGGTGAATATTCAAAAGAAAATGCTCTCATATCTGCCTGTGTAAAGCATTGTTGTTCTTGCTTCTAACCTAATCACAGGATTTACGTCTCTCAACTGTAAAGATTGTTTCCCCTCATCATACTGTTTTGTTTGAATTTTTAGAGACCTGAGAAGATAAAACTCAACAGTATAAAGAGAAAAGCAAAAATAGAGGATTCAAAAATATACAGAATTTTGTATAAGAGGATTTAGGCTGTTTAATTATTACCCTGGTGATGATCTAATACAACAACCACTACCATTGTTTCCAGTGTAAACACAGTGGCAGTGGCAAAGAGAAAGGGAGGCCACTGCTGTTGTGAGCTGGGCATGGCAATTTGCTGCTGTCGTCTGAGTTGATGAAGGTTTAACTTTTCTCAACTCGACACCACAACTCAGCGTGTGACCATGGCAACCACAGAAACCACATGCATAGAAAGGACACAGGAGCTATTTTTACTGGTACGTAAGTGTGGTTTTGCTGCAACACCAGCTTCATTCATTCAAGTTTGATTATACTGTCTGGGCCAATATACAATGTTTATAATGGTTAGAGCATCTTGTGGGGTCCTGCCTCCCAGTTTGTGAACCACAAGTACGACATATTTGAAATATTGCATTTTAACATGTACATACATATGTATACATTACTAGAAGATGTCAGATTTCCTATGAGGGATGGGTCACATGTTTGTCTTGACCGGAGTGTGTAAATAAATATGTATAAGTATGTGTATCAGTGGTACAGCTGGAAATACATAATTATATAAACATGAAAGTAAAGGAATAATTAGTGTTCATCATCAACTATCAAACATATTTTCCATATTTTTATGTATGCAGGACATTAAGTTGTCATGGTGGCATCTGCAACACACTGTGTGTGTGTGTGTTTAGACATTCTCATAAACATAATAAATCAAGAACAACACATGATGAAACTTAATGGTTCCACCACACTTGCCCCCTGTAGAGTAGCTGATCTGATTAGACTTTGGAGGCCCGTTCTCCATAAATCTGCATATTAATGAGGAAAAACTAATTCTCTTGAAACCACTGTAACTCTTTCTGGCTTTATGGTATGAACAACATAGTTTTAATGTGTGAAAACAAGTATACTGACAAAAAAATAACTGCCAATTCATGCATTAATTAGCTTACTCAACGGCCTCATTATATTACCTGGGTCTGCTATTGATGTATCATGGTGATAACAGAACACAGCAGCCTAGCAGAATATGTTATGTAATTTATAAGCACACAAATAGTCAAATGTTTGTATGTTTTATTCCTTTTTAACAATTGTATGACTGAAAATGAGGAATCCTGATTGGGATACATGTTGTACTCAAATTGCAGGTATGGAAAAAGTAGTAGGAATAAAATGGGGAATGTCTTATGAAAGTTATCAAGTGAAAGGTTAAAAGATAATGATTTAATAAAAAATAAATGTAATGAACATACCAAATGCAGGCCAGCCAGTGGGCAGCCAGTCCAAAAACACACACCAGTAGGACCAGGACAGCTGCCCCGTACTCAATGTAGTGATCCAGTTTACGGGCAACCCGGCCCAGACGGAGCAGCCGGACCACCTTAAGTGAGCTGAACAGACTGCTGATCCCCTAAAACCAAAATGAAAGAGGAGAAAGAAAGAAAGGGAGGCAGACATCAGAAATAATATTTATAGAAGACAAAAGAAAGTAAGTGTATATTTTAAAAGTTAGTATACTTGTGGTTTTGGTGGTAGTTTGTCATTTGAAGTAAAACACCTGAAAGTATATCAGTAATACCAAGATAATGTCTCTCTAATACGCGGCCAAACTTTACTTTAAGACCTCCTATTTAGCAATTATGAGCACTACATTAACATTAACACATGGCTTATAATACACTGTAATGCATTTGTACACAGCTATGAAAACATTTGTCAACCTCACTCTTAATCTTTTAATATATTGTATAATAATATAATATAAAGCAACTAAACCCACTGTGAACATTAAGTATGATGAAATGATTTACTCCAGTTTGCTCATGGTCTGACCTCCATATCAAATATTCAAATATAAAAAAATCAAAAACAGGAAATGGAATATGACCACAAGAGCAAAAACAGAATATACATACAAGACAAGGAAAAACACAAGACTCAGTGTTAAAAAGTGGTAAAACATTCCTGTGCAATGTGATGAAATTTTACAACTTCTAGCAGTTACATAACCAGCAGCTAAATGTCTACTCAGCTTAACTGTATATTGAAACGCCCACTCAGTGATTCAAACAGACAATTGCAATCCCATCAGTCTGCTTTGCACCACAGTGCTGGTGGTATTGTGTGTATGCGTGCTGGTAGGGGTATTGATTTTGCTAATGTGCTGTGGTTTGCAATGTGAGTACAACTGCAGCGCTCACTGTCACTTGATCTGATCGAGCTGCCTGCCAGACACCTCAGCTTCTCTGGAAATCACTTTACAGACCTGAGCTCCAACACAATTAAATTATCAGTAAAATTGTGCTTTTGGAGTCCTGCTGCAAACTCTACAAACAAACACGAGTTCAAACAAAAGTTCACCAGAAAATATGCTTAGTTGCTGTCTTGGTCAGTTAGATGAGACTCTCATGGCCGCATGCTAAATGTGAAGCTAGAGCCACCTGTATTAGCTTAACTACTCTTATCTCTGTGTATTACGCATGGAGCTTGAGCTAGGAGGCCTAATCAAGGGAAATCAAGATGTGTCAAAGGTTGTTGAAAGACAGTACACTGTGTTCAAAACTCCCTTGACATGTTACTGCTGACTGAATAAGCTTTCATGGAGCTTTAATGATGCCATTTCACTCTCAAGTTGTAGAACACAATCTGATAGTTGCTGTCTCCTGGCCAAGTAACTTTAACTGGAAAAAAACCACAAGCACCAAAAATCTTAACTTGCTTTCTGTGACATTTATTTCATGCTTTGATGCTTCCTTTGTCGTACTCTCATGGAGCACTACAGATGAAATGGTGCGGGAATAAATGTCACAGGAAATGTGAAGTGTGCATGAATGTTGTCGTTAAAGCTTGATAGAGTGTTTATGTAAGGTGTTTGTCAAGTGTGCATGTGTGTCTACAAATAAAATAAAACACAGAACTGTTCATTATCATATTCTGATCAAACTGAAGCCTACTTGAGTGACAGCTCGGTGGTTCCAATTCTTCCCATCACGTCCCATGCATGAACACAGGCAGAAGAGGAAGGGGGTGGGGGTGGGGGCCATGCAAACAGAACGGAGGGATGAAAAAGAAAAAAAACAAAAAACAAAGCACATGTAAGAGAGAGGACACTTGATCAGTAGTAAGCGATGAATGAACATATGAGAAAATCAATAGTCAATAAAGGTTTTAAAATAAAAAGAAACAAAAAAAGACAACCTTTATAAAGCATGTGCTGTATGACCAAAGCATGCACTGAAAGCTCCATTACTTTGTCAGCTTTTTGCTGAAACACTTGGACAGCAGGATGAAGCGGTTCATTTGTTAGTTGTTTTGGGTTATCAGTCATTAGAAACTGAAGTGACACAATGACTATGAGTTTCAGTCAGTCTCAAGGTGACGTACAGCGCTTTAAGACTGCCAAGAATAACTACGACAGCCGCTTTTTGTTAATGATCTTTCCTTCCCTATTTGGAAACCTGTTGGGGAAAACAGCCATCAAAGTTATTCATGTCAGTCATTACGGTCTGTAGCAGCAGAAAGATGTTTCGCTGCCGATTTAATAACATGGGCAATTGTTTACTCGCTCTCATTTACCCTTGCCATGCATTGCCTCAAAGCAATTTGGAGAAAATTGGAGTCACTGAGTTGTTGCAGAGACACTCTGGAAGATGATCCTGGAAGTGGATGGTCACGGCTTTGATGTCAGTTTACAACTAAAGTGTCCGTAACCTTATCATAGGCAAAATGTACACTTGAATCTCACAGTAAATATGGCTGCAACTTACAATCATTTTCACTACTGATGATTCTTTTTTTCACTTAACGGATTACTGTCAATCAAATGTATGAAAATTGTAAAAAAAAAAAAAATATCTGACGCAATTTCAGTCTAATGCGATGCTGGTAAATTGCTTGTTTTGTCTGACTTTAAGTCCCAAAATACTGAATGTACATTTATATAAAGCTATAATACCATATTCATTATTTGATGGTCACCATATTTTATTCTGTACCAACTAAACAACACTGTGACAAAAATCACTTACTCACTATACTACACTGGGGACTCTGAGTTCTTTACATTTACCTTGTTTTCTTGTCTGTGAATGGTAGTTATCTCTCAAGCTCCTCTCAAGCAAACATACATATAAACAATGCATGCATGTCTGTGCTTTTTTTTCCCATATTTCATGAGAAAGGAGATGTATTCATCACGTTTGTTAGTCCACAAGGAAACACACAAGGTAATTTAGATCTATAAATCATTTTGTCAAACCAAAAATCAAAAAATATTCAGTTTACTATTGAGCTAGACCAAGGAAACTATCTTATTCACAGGAGAAAATGACATTTGATTAATTACCTAAATTCTTGCCAATTAATCAACTAATTCCAGATTTCAGACACAGCCTGTGGCTCTTTCATGTGCTTTTAATAGTTTCTGTACCACAACGAACAGAGAATATTTGGCATTAAAATAAATTCCTTTGTTTTTTTCTGATAATACTGAAAAGATCAAATAACACCAGCATTTTCCTTTAAATCCCAAAAGGTTGTCATTTTTCCCTTCTGCTGACCCCGATTGCTTCTGCTCCGGCCACTTGAACTTGTCAGCATTTCGGATGCTGAAGCTTTGAAAGACTAGAAAGGGCCAAAATGCCAGACCTGCAAATCAACTCAGTGCTCACTGTCCACCAAACAAGCCTCTTTTTTAAAGCATTATCACAGCATTGCATGTTATCTTACACTGAATGTGCTACCCTACAACCCCTGAGAGCCAACGTACACTGTGCTGCTTGCTGTGTGACACACTGCACCGTTAAGTGCTACCACAGCATTTTACATAGCCCCATCGTCACAACAACACACACACATCATGAGACGTGTCACATTTAAGCGCACACAGGCACACACAATGATGCATTGATATAATGAAATCCGGCAAGTGCAGGACCCTAAGGCTCCATTTAATCAATGTGTGTGTTTGTGTGTGTGTTGGAAGAAAAAAAAAAACAGTGATTTCTCCAGGAACGTTTGGACTGGATTCAGAGGCTGTGGTTGCACTGCAAAAATATGAATACAGCTAAAGGTACAAAGGAGGCATCAGCTGGATATGTTCTAAATAGAATACTTACTTGTTAAAATATTTGTCTGTATGTGTTTTCTGATGAAATCTGTTATTTGTTCCTCTCAATGAAATTAATGCAGGCAAGCAATATTGTGTCATGACTGAAAAAAACAACCTGTATTCTTCCACTGTGTACAAGAAAACAGACAATGCAAAGTCTAATTTATTCACATTTATAAGAAGGAGGCAAAACTGTTAAAAGTGACCAACTCAAAATCCTTGTCTGGTAAAATAGCATGCCCTAGTCTGAATCACAGCACACATTTTCCCACTATTCTATCCTTTTGTCAGCTGTCATAAGGTGTTAATGGTTTTAGGGCATCAGTGACACAGCAGAGCACTGAAGAGTGCCTCAGTTTAATGATGTAACGCTCCTTCCCCAATTAAAATGTGCCAGTTATCTCAAGATCCTGTGATAGCTCTCCAGCAAGCACTCCTCATTATGGCTGGACATGTATAAACTCACAAACAAACATATTATTATGCTTCTCATTCAAAGTAATTT
The DNA here is from genome assembly GCF_001640805.2 of Lates calcarifer. NCBI lineage: Eukaryota > Metazoa > Chordata > Actinopteri > Centropomidae > Lates > Lates calcarifer. The sequence continues at coordinate 14,687,260 of NC_066848.1, forward strand.
TTTCACTGTCACTATACAAAACAACAACCAGCGAGCAGGATCTGAAACAGGTTACAGTGGTTATCAAATGTGCAGAGTGCCTGCAGGGAAACCTAATAACCTGTCAGTCACCTTAGAAATTATTACCTCTAGAATTTTAACTCAAATTTAGTGGGAAAAGAGTGAACAAGACAGAGCACAAGTTCTAATTCTCCAATTTGTCATGAGTAGGATAAAACAATTTATTATTATAATCATAAAACACTATTTTCTAAACCAATGCTGGGGTTTTGACACCAATACCAATACTGATATTTAGGTTTTTAAGTATTTAAGTAGTTTTTGTTGACTGATCTCTCTTTCAGTATGTACTTTTCTGTTGTATATAAACACACAATTATTTCTGCCTCTAAAAGTTCACCAACAGATTTCTGGTGAATGGTTACTTGTTAATCAGAAATTAATCCCTTTATGCTGAAACAAATCCTTGACTGTGCAATTAGAGCTGAAACAAATTACTTTTTTCAATTACAATTATTATGCAACATCTAATACATGTATTACATACACATTTGTTTAGCTTTTTTTGAGTAACTGATTAACCGTTAAGTCTGTGACATGTCATAAACAGTAAAAATAAGAAAAGCCAATAAAAATTTTCCAGAGCTTAAGGTGACATCTTTTCATTACTTGTTTGTCTGGCCAACAGTCCAAAGCCCTAAAACTGTTAAATTTACACTGGTATGTGACAAAGAAAAGCTGAAATTCGTCTCAGCAGTTCCAGCTATACGACCAACTGATTATCAACACCAATATAATCAATCATCTATTCGCCAAATACATGTCATTTCAGCAGCAAACACTCACATTTGAGAGGCTGTAACTGGCAGATGTTTGGAAACATTTGAAATAAGGTTTGAAATATGATTTAAATAATTGGGATTAGCAGGTTATCAAAATAGCCACTGATTAATTCTTTTTTTTTTTTTTTCTGATCAATTGTTTCAGCTCAATGTGCAATGCCCTTGCATGCCGTTGCACAACAGCCACACTCACCTCATCTACATTCTCGAAGGCATTAATGACATCATACGGCAGGCAGGACAGCAGGTCGATAACAAACCAGGTCTTCAGGTAGTTCATTCGAATCAGCTTGGGGTCTGAGATGACCTCTCCAGCGGGTCCAACGAATGTGGTGTGGAAGTTTAAAACAATGTCCACCAAGAAGATGACGTCCACAATGCTGTCAACCACCAGCCAAGTCACGTTGTTCTGCTTGGTCTTGAAGGAGACATTGTAGGGCACCATGATGGCTGTGTAGAAGGTGAGGATGAGGATGACCCAATCCCAGGTGGTCTTGAAGAGGCAGTAGTGCAGGATGATGTGAGGAGGGGTTTTGGGGGTCTCCTGCTTGTACTGAGGTAGGAGATCTGAGCCGAGCTGCAGTACCTGCCAAAAAATGTGTCAGGGAAAACTCAGAAACACAGACACATAAATAAATAACACACAGCAGGAGGCCAAAAATACTGAAGCTTGGAGTTAAAATTATGTCATCCTGACGGTGACTAGGGCTCACCTGCTCATAAGAAGTGCTGTGTAAGTCTTAAGAGCTGACCTGATCTAAGAGACTCCTCTGTTCACAATTTCTCTGTGTCTAGAGTTCATTGTCTAGAATACAGTTCTTGTGTTTTCTGTCCATTTTTAAGCTACAAACTACATTTACACAGCATCATAAAATCTGAGGGGAAAAAAGCCTCTCACAGCAAAGTGAGTTTCCATAATTAACATAAACCTTTATACAGAATGTCACAAATTAGAACTTATTTTTATTGAATAAAACCAGTGAAGTAACATCACTTGTGTCCTCCATACCTCAGCTAAGCGTGAGTGCTTGTGGACGTTCTCTCCTTTGTGAACTGTCGGCTGCAGTTGTTGTAGGACTCCTCTACTGCTTGTTAGAGCTCGAGTCAGTCGAGCAAACTTTCCCCAGCCTGATGATTATAAACACATACAGTATGCACATCTTTAACATTTTCAACACATTTTCTGGTACTATGTATTTCCTACAGCATGTTTTCCAGACTTGTAGAAATTGTTAATAGACTCAGAGAATCAATTTCTGAAAATGTTTTTTTCCAGTACTGAACAGTTGCTCAGCACCTGATAACTGAGGTTCTCAAATCTGGAGTATAGCCTGGGCATGCAGGACATCAACAGCTCTGTCTCAGGTTTGTGTTTCAATAAATTGATGATATTGGACTCATTTTATCTGAAAATGTCCTCATGTTGGAAAATTACAGTCCATGGCCTTTATAAATTGATCCTGTTATGAACAATATAAACAATAGATTTGTGACAACACAGCCAGGGCTTAGTGATAGGTCAAGACATCATTTAACATTAACACTGTGCTTCTCTGGGAATTGCAATGCACAGTAGGTTTTATCTTCTGGTTTATATCCTATTCCATAACTTGTTTTGTCTATTTATTTAGCTCTTAAATTCATCTTGCTGTTGAATTCAATTAATCTTTCTGGCGATTTAAAGAACTTTTACTGATATTACTGTATCCCTGATGCATAAAGAAATATCAAATGTTAACCACTTAAATAAAATAATATTCAACTGATTTAGAATTGCACTCCTATACCATGGTCAGGCTCAAGATGGGCCGTTTAGAGTGTAAAATCACACCAAACTGCATTTTTTTGTGTAAACAGGATTAACTACAACCACTCTCTATTCAGGCAGCAGAAACCCATACTTGTTATTGTTATTGCCTGTAGACCATGTCTCATTTAAAAAAGCTAAAGTTGTATGTGCTACCTGTTGATGCTGAAGCCTGTACTACAATCTCAATTTCATGATAACGTCCCATTCTGTTTTCATTACCACTACTTGTTTGTAGTCGCTCTCCTGCTCTAATTCATGTTCTATTTTGTCTGTCTTCAACTGTTATACAGTCCAGTGACTCATTCTCTGGTGTGTTGTGTGCTGATAACCATCATGATGGGGTGCATATTTGACTGAGTGAGTACTTGCCAGAGCAGATGCACAATGCACAGGGTCGAATGGTGATCGCTGGCATACTGATGTTACCTATGCCTTTCTCATTTGATAATCTCTGTATGGAAAGTTTTAGCTCACACAAATCTGCTAAGCAATGTGAAAAAATGAAAATGTATTTTAGTGGTCCATTTGATGCCGAACCATAGATGTTTTTGTATTTTAAATCACTCTAAAGTAGAATTAACTTTAATTGGTGGTTTCAGAGATAGGAGGCATGACATTGAACAAATTAAATTTGTTGACTCTGACCTTTAGAGGAATCATCTTCAATGGGCTGTTTAAAGGCTGTTATGTCACTGAAGGTGCAAAGAAACAGGACCACTTTTTCTTGTTCATTTCGAATCGGAGCAATCTTCACAAAAAACCAAACAGGCGTCCCTGAAAGTATGAAAAGAACAACACATTTTTAGCCACAACATCTGCTTATTTTTAGAGGAAATGACATTGAGTGTGCATGTAGCAGAAATCCTAATTGCATAGTGAGACTGAAATGTTCTGGACTTTCAAAACTTTCCATGTTTTCCTGTAACACCTGCAAGCAGAGGAAGGTTACACCTGCAAGTGGAAACAAACACAGCATCATATTTTTCTGGGGAAGGTTTCTGTGGTCTGGTTCTCAACCAATTAGCACATTTCTACAGAGGTAGAAATGTTCTGGGCTGCCTTTGAACTCAGCTCTGTACATTACACAGGCTCTGAATACATTTGCATGACAAGAGAGTGGAGCATCAGATTTTTCTCTTTCCTCACATATGGCATTGCTACTTACTGTTCTTTTTGTACATCAGTATTTCAAACGAGTTCATCTCATAATTCTCGAATGTTAGTCGCACTTTTTCTGTCGTGTCCTTGTCTGTGAGCTCCCCATACATGAAGCTGGAAAACACAAAGGGAAATAACAATTTGAATATTTAATAGACAGTGGTACATTCATCCTTGCACTGAAGAGTGCTGAGGAAGGCTCAAATGTGTGAATATCTTAATGAACTAGATGCTCATTAGATTGTGGCATTTTGTCAGCACCTTTTTATATCACCATATTTAACTTCAACATTAAACCTCTTCTTAAAAAAATATACTTTTAAGAACTTAGATGTAATTTTTTAAGTGATGCCATTCATCAAGAGTTACACCTAAACAATGCACACCACAATGCATACTTCAAGACCTCTAGGGAGGTACACTGCAGAATTAGACTGCATTAAATATAAAGCAGAAGTAAATTAAAACTCATTGAAATGTATCCTGAAAGTATAAAAAAGATAAATGTAGCCCAGTGTCTAATTGACAAAATGCAAAGTACCTCTGAAAAACTTGAAGATGGGTCAAGCAACCATGAGCACATTTAACCACGCTGCAGAGACATTCATCTCACTTTGCTTGTTACTGCCACCCTCAGAAGCAGCATGTTCCAGCATGATCTAAATATAACTTAGTTTGTTATGAAATACAAAAGGAAGGCTAAATTTAATGAGACTACATTCTGACGCTGCAGAGACTTTTCAGACCAGTGCTTGATGTAATATCACTGATGAATGTCCTCTCTCCTCTTCTTCTCTCTCTCTGAGCCAGGAGGAATTTGACTGTCTTCAAAGAAAAACACTCACAAACGATTCCTCAAATAACTTTCCTGTCATGCATGGAGAATTCCCACAGGTTTGTCACTATATGTTTACAGGATCCAGTATAGAAGAAATATATACATAATTGAAAAGACGCAGAACACAGTAAGAGCAGTTAAAACATCTCTGATCCACAGACACACACACACACATCTATGGCAACTTAAACACTCTGGGGGAAATGAGTACATTTTATGTTTGAGTCATCCTCAAAAACATCAAACATCCACAGTCTGTGAATGTTTCATGGGCTCATAATCAGGCTCAAGAAGATGTCTTTTTTGTGACAGAAAATTAATCTGTATATCACCAGTCCTGCAAGACATGGTTCAAATACTGTTGGAAAACAAACAAAGCGAAGTAAATGTAGAAAAGCCTGCAAAAACAAAAAGATGAAATACCAAATGACTACAAGGTTATTTGTAGAATGATGAAAAGAGTAATACATACTAAAATTGATTATCAAGAACCAATTAACCCATGATTTATCAAATTATAGGCTCCAAAATATTGTGTCTTTAGAGTGAAAAAGAATACCAATCATGTCTAACATCAAAGGAAATCTTCATCTGAAAGTAGCCAAAAGTTATTTTGAAACAGAGGTCAATAATATGAGAGGAAGGTGCATATTAGAGAGGAAAATGCTGCATTTAAAGGAGATTAACACAGGAAGAAATGAGTGCAGTGTCAGTGCAGACATTTTCACTTTTTATTCTACAACACTGAATACATCAGTAAATACCCAACTTTTATACACTTCTATGTATTTTATAAAGGCAGTTGCTAATTGTGTTCATTTTGTTGTGTTCTTGTACTGAAGAGGCTCTTGTAGAAGAGGTAGCCTAAGGTTAGGTTTTTACGTCTGGCGATTGTATTTAGGCCCCAAAAATCAAAGTGGTGTTAATTTGTAAAGTATTGTAAACTTTTGTTTGTCACAGAGCTTATTTTCTGTAATGATACAAAAACCCATAAAAAAAAATTCCATGGGCTTTCTGTCAAGGGAACCAGAGAGATGCTAATTTCCGCAGTTGGCCTACATAAATATGTCATCCCTGCAGCACTCTATGGCAGTTACAGTTCAACTGACAATGTTACATCCACCATTTTGTCAGATCTGTGATCGAGCAAAAAAGTGGACTTTTTTTCATTTGCCTTTGAGGAGGGATCACTGTAGATGCTCTTTTTAATTTCAGTTGATCCATGATTGATAGCTAATATGATGTAATACAACCCAATTACTAAATCTATTTTCAAAAAGTGCAAAAGTTGTTTTTTCCCTATAATGTGAATACACCATGAAGAGTTGAATGGCTGCCGCAAGGAGAGGGAGGGTAGGTTGCTGGTCTTGTGAATGCACATGGCTCTGTGCCACTGCCATCGGAGTTCATGATGGTTTAACTTCAAACTACACAAAAGGGGAACAATACACAAGCTGATTTTACTGTACTTGATATCTCTGAGTGATACTCATTTTTACCAGCATAGAACAAACAGATCAATGAAGAGAAACAACACTGGTGCAACATCATCTTCAGGATCTACCACTTCATTGGAGGTACTTTTCTGAAATTTATGGTATATTTATGCATATAAAACAAACTGCATATAAACTATTTAAACATACAAATGTTACATACATTTACTGTACATACAACAAGATAGAATTAGAGGTTTTTAGGTCTGTTTTCATTGCTCTTACAAACACAAGACTCGACTCTATCTAGCAACCTAAAAATAAACCTTAAACAAATCGTCACACACACTGCTCAATATTTGTATTGGCAAGTGTTCTGAGGCTTATGTTTAGGGACCTGAGGGTCTAAATCAGTAATAGCCGCAGTGCTGGCTGTGACAAACACCATCTCCCACAAAAGACAAAATCTCCCACGGTTTTCAAATCTGGCAGCACCAACTGTCCATGTGATCCTATTAATATAGTGCTTACTGGCATATCTATTACATAATAAACACAAGTCCTACAATTATTCCCTCAAATAGGAATACGACTCATTTGAAGAATTCCTCTTTTTTTATGTGAAGATTTTTGGAGAGAGCGCCCTGGGGAGACTGTGAATTCTTGGGGAGACTTTGGGAGACTGTGGATTTACCGTTACAGTCAGTGATGTGGACAGTTTCAGTTTTTACAACCTGATTACATCACAGATTTGTGTCTTAGTTATCTGGTTTCTGGCTTTGCAAGAGAAAAATAAATGTACTGGACTGTCTTTGTCCAAGTGTTATTCTCATTCACTTCAGCATAGCAGGATATATTGTGATCCTCTGCGGAGATGCTCTGCCAAATGAAATTGGGAGATGGAGTCAACCTCTCAGTTAGATCTAGTATAAAGAAGGGTCCCTGAGAACCAGAAAACTATGCTTCTCATACTACTGAGCCTAGCAACCCTGTGGAGGAACCTCTCCTGTCTCCACACTTTCATCATTAAGGTCAATACCCAAAGCTATTAACTGTAATTGAGGTCTGAAATAAACTAAGCTACAAATCTAAAGCTTAGTGGTTCCTCATAGCTCTAGCCTTATAGTCATGCAGCTGGTTAGTTCACCACTTTAGTCCAGGCTGAAATATCTCAACAACTATTGGATGGATCGTCATGAGATTTTGTATGAACATTTATATCCCCTTCAGGATGAATTGTAATAACTCTGGTGATCCCTTGACTTTTTATCTAGTGCCATCATCACGATGTCAGTTTGTGCCATCAGCCTCAGCTGTTTTTTTGTGTTAAAAAGCCAAGTAGAAAATGTTAGCATGCTAGCACACTAAACTGAGATGATGAAAATGGTTAACACTATACTTTAAAGCTGCAACAACTGGTTGATTCGTTGAATAGCGGATCAAAAGAAAATTATTCGTCAACGGCTTTGATAACTGATTTACTTTTTCTTTTTTTTAAGAAAACATTTTGAGATTCATAAGTTTCAGCGACTGAAATGTCGCTATTTTTTGGTTTCTTTAGTCTTTTAGTTATTGGTCAGACAATAAAGATGTTTGAAGAGATTACATTGGGTTTTAGAAAATTACGGATATTTGTCACAATTTTCTGACATTTTATAAATGAAATGACTGATCACTTAATCAAGAACATGGTCAACAGAGAAGTCAATAATCAAAATAATCATTAATTGCAGGCCTAAGACTCTTAGTCACTTTCTTAACAACATTTAAACAGAACACTGACTCACTGTCTACTTCAGTGCAGCTGCTGCCCTTATTCAGAAGCAAATAACACTATTTGATTAAAAATAATAGATGTTTTTGCTGTACTGCTAATGTATTAATTCCTCCTCTCATCTTGCTAACGAATAAGGAGTTATGCAAAAGAATCAAATCTGGGGACATGGGACATGGCGGCATGTAGTCACTATTACCAGCATAATCCATTGTTTCCTTTTCACTCAAAATAAGATAAAATGTCCATTGAGTAGGAAATCACCAACACAAGAAAACACCTGCATCCAATCACAGACAACTCAAAAACTGTATACACCTGTTCCTGATTACATTAACCTCCTTAAATAAGCCTCTTTACCAATTACCTCAAAATTAGGATGCTCTGCTTGGTGAAGAAGGTGCAAGCTTCAAATAAACATAAATAGTAGCACAACTACAAAATAAACTCATCGTATTTTCAGATAAGATCATGTCAAGCCACCACAAACCTTCTATTATAGCACTTGCAACAGTTGAGCAATAGCAATGCAACAGTCCATGTCTGTATGATGCAAGGATCTAAATGAGAGTTCCACACAAATGTTTACTGCAGGCACCTACGGCACTGAAACAAACCTTGTAAAGAAACGCATCCTCTCTCTGACAGTATGATATCAGCAGCGTGATCAGCACAGTCTGATTATTCTAGCTTTGCCGGCCAACATGAAGCTCATCCAGATTAAGACGACAGCTGTAGCCATAAGAAGTTCTTGCAATGTCACTGGCTAATCTTGTTTATCTAATACAGCAAACTATCTGTAAAAAGAAATTCAAGATAACTCATTACATATTGGTACATATTCAGTATTTGTAATCTAGAGGAAGTTAACAATAAATGCTTAGATATCTAACATATCTTAGATATGTTCTTTCATTATGGAGTCTGTCTGAGCGCCAAACTTAAATATGCCTAAATATTGCCTACCTGCAGGTGCTGCTTTTCTGCATCACCTCTGCTCTGTGGTACCCCGACAACTTGCAGAAACCATCGTTGCTGTAGACGATGGGCCAGTCCACTATCTGAGCGTTTCCCAGCACAAAGTTGGTATCTGTTTGAAAGTCAATGGGAAAGAAAAGGGCAAATAACTTGAGAGGTTACATTTCAAAATGACAATATACAAAGCAAATGTTAGTGCAAAAGTTTAGATAAAATAGAATTTTTAATTATCTAATCTTGAACATTTTTACTATGAATGAAAAAAAAATAGATAAATGTCACTTTCAATAACATTGTTTATGGACAAGAAAAATGCACACTAATCCTTTGAAGATTTTCATTATAAACATTTACCATTAGAGTGTTTCAGCAGTTATACTGGGCCTGTACTGGGCAGGTCATTTATATTTTCAATGACTTGGTCAGTGACAATGATGGCGGTTATCCCCACACCATGGCTACGTAACCTGGAATATGATTTTTTATCTCTTCATGCTTTTTGTGTTTATTTAAAATCTTTTTTGAAATAAGTTTCTTTGTTTAAAAATGTGTGTCTGGCTAGTAATGTTTCCCACATCATTAAAAAGACCGAGAAACCCTGCCATTAAGAGCTAACACACACTTAAAGATTTTCATTAGTGTGCATGATGGTCTACGGCCCATTACACATTCCACACAGGGTGAGTATACACAAATGTAACCCAAACACAGACTCTTTGCTTATGTAGAAAGCATCTAAAATATCTGCTTCCTTTACTTTTTTATTTGTGGTTGCTCATTAGGTCGACTTTTAACAAGAAGAGCTTGTGTTGCCTTTTTGTGTGCTGCATGTAGAGTATGTAACAGGCCTTGTTAGCTGTTTCAGAGGTGTTTGGAGGGAAAACAGTTAGTAGTTGCGTTTGTCATTAAATGGTCCAATTTACAGATGGTGATTATTATGCAATGCTGACCAATACAGTCTACAAATAAAAATACCTACTGTCATCGATTTTGAATCGATTTTGAAAATACTACTGTCATGGAAAACAAGAGTCCATTAATTCTCATATGGTGTATTTTTCTTATCTAAATGTTAGCAAGGCCTCCAAGCAAAACCTATTCATGATTATAATGTTAATAAATAATCATTGGGTTGCATGTACATTTTAATGTAACCTAATTTGCTTCCATCCTATCTCTATACCTCAGTGTCATTACTTAAACCCAAAATGGTCATAATACATGAAATTAGAGAATAACACTGGTATTTTTTCACTTTAACACCTGGTTTTTTGAACTAAGAATGATAAATAAAACATGCAAATGACCGGACCGAATTGAATTACCACAGAAAAATATGCTAAATTTTGCCTAGCTCAATACAAATGGTCCTACACACTACATTTGTTTCAAATTCCTGACCAAATCAGACTGCAGGCAGGGACAGACATTATGAGTGTGAAGCTAATCATGAAAATGATTTGAACAGGGCATCTATTTTTGCCTTTGATTTGTCCAAAATAAAGTAAGTGTCACATTTTTTAAAATACCATTATTATAAGTAAATTACAATTATGCAATACTTAATTGACAAATTAGACTTGTTTTCTCATTTTCACATTTCCAAGCTGTCACTTGATATTTTACATCAAATAAAAATCAATGTGCAAAACAATTCATGTATTTTGCCATGTATTTTTGGGAATTCTAAAAAAAAAAAAAAGTTCCACAGCTGATGTAATATTTCTAATACTTGAAGTAAAATGATCTCAAATCCACATAATTTTGGCAAAAGGCAAAAAAGAGCAGAGGTAATGCTTTTAAATGGGACAGGAGAAATGATGTCAACTCGGAATAAAACAAAACAAACATACAAAAAAGTATGGTAAATTTCAAAGCAAACCACCTGGCACACAGATTACATTAATATGATGACACAGGGGTGAAAGAGCAGGAGGGGAGTTCAAAACACCTGGTACAAAACACACACACAGAAATGCCACTGGATACCACATATAAACACACACACAAAATAAAAATAACACTTAAAAGCATGAGAACATGGACAGAGTATGGTGCATGAGACGTTCCATGCCAACGTGTTATTTTACAATGATTAGATGGGTGTTAATCTTGTGGTTAAAGAAGCATAAAGTCCAAAGCTCTATGACTGATATTAGCCCTGGATTGGTTATTTACTGTTGTGTTGCAACACAACGATCTTAACTTCACAAAGATCTTAAAAATCTCAACATGTCAGTTCATTGCTTTGTAAATTAACAGCATTTGGTATAGAACATTTAGTGATACATTACAAAGAGATACATACTGTAAAAAAACATAAGCAGCACGCCAAACTAAACTTTATAGTACCTGTCTGTCTATGTGACAGTGTCCAAACTGAAATTTTTGAAAAGAAAAGAAGGTTAACAGATTACAGTGAGAAACATCTGTTGAATGTCAGACAAAAAAAGACGGGACGAGTCAACTAAAAGAGAGACACAGGTGGTTACAACACTGCTGTGAACTCAGCAATCCTCTGTGTGTTTGCACTAACCTGAATGGTAGTTTCACACTAAAAACAACAAACTATCGTCTGATTCATCAAGACCTCAGGCTGAAGGTTAACCTTGTTCACAGAAACAGGTGTTGCTCTTACGGTTTCTGTGCACAAATTAAATCCGTTTTGTGCTATTTTATGGCAGTGGTGGAAGAAGTACTCAGATCCTTTAAATGCAAAAGTGCCAACACCACATGGAAAAAATAACCTACTACAGGTGTAAGTCCTGCATTCAAAATCCTATTTAAGTGAAAAAAATATTAAATTTTAAGTATTAAAAGTAGTAGTTACTCATTCTGGAGAGAAATGGCCCCTGTGATACGTTTTCCTCTCTGGGTCTCAAACAGTTATTTAAATGAAACTGTTTAAGAAGTTTAAAGGGGAAATGTCTATTATAGACATCTGAAAGTTGACTGGGGCATAAACTTACTACTCGCTATACTTTCATATTTTGGTTGTGCAAAAGTGTCCAACTGCAATGTCACAAACATTGTCTAATCTGCTGCAGCTAACACGTTAGTATGCAGTTGCATACAGTAAGCAGATTTGCAGTAACTTAGCATTCATTTGGAGTCTTGTTTCTGTCCACCTGATGAATTTTAATCTAATATTCAGTCTACTATGGTCTATAGTCTACTTTTTTTTAAGTCTCTGCCAACTTCTGAGAGAAATGTTTGGTTCTTTAGCGAGTTACAGCTCATTGTTTATCTGTCTGCCACTTTACTGCTCTCACAGCACTGTTTTCTGCTGCAGTTAGCTACTGGACATATACATGAAAATCAAAAAATAGTAATTAAATTGTAGCATAGAGCTGGTTATTTAACAATGAATGACTGGAAGTTACATCAAAGGAATATTTCATTGTTTGTGACGACCACCCACCACTGTGTCTCTCACAACTCACTTCACTGTTTCTCAGTGGCATCCTGCTGATTATAGTCTCGTTTCTAGCTTCGGAGAGATTTACTGCTCGCTAATCCATGGAGCACCCAAGGTCGTGAGAAAAACATATGCATGTGCTTTTGTTTTTAAAGGGTGGATTTTTTTTCTTTGATAAAACTAAGGGAGTCAAATATCACAAGCCTTTTTCTGGAGAGATGCACGCACCCTTTCTGAACAAGTTGTTCCTTTCTGTCATAACAAGTTTTAACATAGATATGTGCAACAGGGGAACAACTGACAGTGAGGCACAAGAAGTGCATACACACTTGTTTGGCATATTTCTGGGGGTATTAACCATAAATAACAGAAAAACAACAACAAAAACAACAAACAATTTTCACCAAACCCCACTGAAAAAAGAAGTAATTCTAGCTCAAGTCAGTTAACTGGTGTGTATTCAGTATTTGTCCCCAGATGTGGCTGGTGTCAGGCATACGCATAACACTGCTGGTTCTGTTTCACAGCTAGCTGTCTAGTGTCATAACTCTCCCATCCATCCTGTCACCTCCTATTGGATCTAATACTACAGAGAGGCCAAAGGGTTACTGACACCCATGTCCAAAAATACTATCAGACCTCCCTCAGAGTTTGGTAAGTTTCAGCTTTAAAATGCTGTTAATTGTCCTCACATCTGGACAGCATACTGTGCACTAATTGAGTAAAAACTTGTCACTGCTATTAATCATACCTGTTAAATATGGTTTTGATTTCCAGTTTAAAGCCAGAGGACTGTGTGCTAATTGTTTTTAAACTTTTTAGATGAGTGAAAATTTTTCAACCCCCATAACTCATCATTTTACCATAACAGATCAAAATCCCCTCCGCTGCCATGTCTGTTTTAATGTTGTTTCAGTTGCATTATCATCCACATAATTAAAAATGCAACAACAAAAAAATGTATGCAGCGGTCTTTAATTGGAGATAGCCTGGGGTTTGGATGGACAAATATGATTTCCTAATGACCACTTAAACAGATTCTGTTGGTTCATATCAGGCATTAAAAGCCATTAGCGACAAAAGCCTAATAATTTCAGGGGAATTGTGACAATTCATATAAATAGCATTAGTCTGCTCTCATAATGGAGATCACACCGATTTCTGGCACAATTCTGCACCTTTTCATGTTTTTTAAAAAAATAGCTAATAACCTACTATATTTATACTTTACTTGTGTTGGCATTAAGATAGAAATCAGTCTCCAGGCTGTACATTTATGGTCCATATTATCTTCCAATTAAGACTTCCAGTGGTCTTATGTAATCAATAGTAAATTCAATGATTGTTTTAACCTGCTGCCTTTTTCAGTCTCCACATACTCCCAATTGGGAACAGGAGCTTTGTCACAACCTGAAAATTAACATACTTAATTCACTTACAGGGATTTACATGAGTCGTGAGATTTTCAAGCAAATGTTTTAACACTTCAGCCTTTTTTTTTCTGCTACGTAGCTCAGTGAAAAAAACGAACTTTCTCTCACTAATTAGCCTCCTTCATTTTAAAAATTTGCTTAATTGGTTGACTGGTTTGATTCGACAGGCTGTCAGATAATCACTGTGCCCATAGTTTCTACGACAGGCTTGGTTCTGTTACAATGTTTAAATCTCAAAACGGTGTAGCATATGAATCCTTCTCCTTACCGTTCGACCGTCTCACAATATTCTCCAAAAAAGTATTCTGAGGGGCCACAAGTCCCCTCCGACCCCCCGCCATCCTGCCTCTTCACTCAGTCCGCAGGTGAATCTTTACTCCTCAATCTGCCGCTCGTCTTCATAGTCTCTCTCTTCGGCTGTGAGAAGACGCTGCGTGGATTTCTTGGACAGAGGCTGTCTAGTCTGGTCTGCTCATTAGCTACCACCTCAACCCGGTGCGGTGCGTTGGCGCCTCTTTTACGCACCTCATCATCCAGGAGGAGAGGAAAACGCCGCCTGAGCGCACCGGGCAGGAGGGGCCGCGGCGCCTGCTCCTCCACGGTCATCGTTACCAGGAGCCGGAGCGCCACCTGCTGGACAAAACAACGTCTACTCAATGACACTTCAGTGCAGTGGATACTCATGTCATTATTTACTACTTTCAAAGGCAAATATTGTAGTTTTTACTCCAATGCATCTTATTTAATATCTTTAGCCACACTGCAGATTCAAATGAATAATACAAAATATAATTAACAAATAGAGTATACTGTATCACCATAGATTATGATAATATTCACAATCTGCCAGGCATTATATGAAGCATAGATATGAAGTCACTAAAATTACTCCTGCCCCTGAAGTGATGTACATATTGATGCCTCAATAACATTAATTCAATAATATAACATACATGATTCTGAAATGGGCCACTCTGAATAGCAAGTAACTTTGTTGTACTTTGAGTATATCTTAATGCTAATACTTTTGTGCTTTTACTTTGAAAGTAAAAGTACTGCCACTTCTACTTGATTAAAAGATTTGACTACTTCTTCCACCCCTGACTCTCCAATGCAACTGGAAGAATATTAAATATTGTACTTTTTATTTTCAGTTCATTATCAGTTCTGAAGCTTAGAAAATACTTTGTTGACAAGATCCCCATTGCTTTCTTCAATGACAAAATGATCTCAACACCACTAATAACAAACTCCTGACCCCTGAACATGGAACTACTGAACTAAACTACCTCAACTGTATAACGTATAGCAGCTAAAACTAGCTCTACCTTAAATGCTGCTCACACTGTGTTGCACTTGTTTTATCAACCTGACATCACATACAACGACATATCAATCAAGGGGCATTTTTCTGCAGAACAAGTACTTTTTGTCGATGATATTTCTGTATTTCTATTTGAGTATTACCTTGAGGGCAGGAATGAAATGTTATGTTATAGCATATGTCAACAAGATAATCTCTACAACATATTGAGTTGATTTGATATAAATATATAAACTACTGTGCGAACATTTCAGTGAGATCACACAGTATCACCAGAGTCTGATTGGTCCCACATTCATTTCTGCAGCAGGACGATGACCCCAAACACACAGCCATACTCATCTGGAGCTATCTGATCTCAACATCATGGAGTCAGTCTGGAATTACATGAGGAGACAGAAGACACTGAGACAGATTAAATCCACAGAGGAAATGTGTACAAGTGTACCTGCACTTCGTGTGGTTTTAATTCATGAATAAAAACTTTTCATGGCCTTACTTTTCAAAGCCTCCACACTTAACTTTCACTGACTAAACCTTATTTAACAGATTAAAACAGTGAACTGTGTTAAAAGTGCGTTACCAAACTGAGAAGAGGGAAAGCTTCCTGCAGTCAACCCCGGAGCATTCTGGTTAGTTAGTTTTTCAAGGATTAATCGCTTACAGTCATGTTCTTGAAATGGGTGTCCCAAAAGCAGCAGTAATACTGTGCCATGTGGGTTCCACCACCCCTCTTTAATTTCTGCAGTAGAACTGGCCCTTTCAAAGACAGCATTTTCCCTACCAGCTCATTAATCCTGTTCAATTATTTTGGACCCCGCAGTGTCCACACAAAGACAGATAATGCTTCTGGTGACAACATTCCCATGAAAATTAAACAGACAGTACAAAAATAGCTTACGTTTTTTAAGAAAATTGTCATGAAAGGTTTCCTCACACCTGTGGTTTCTCTGGAGCCCAGGGGACTGCTGGTTGTCTATCCTCTGTTTGGTTTCACCTGTTGTCTCAGGTGTAAATCAGACTTGATGGCTGCTATGGAAACCAGCAGGGCTCTGTGTGCTGCAGAGGAGTACTGAGTAACCCTGTTTTGTGCTAAACCAGGAGCAGTGCATACATTGGGGTACACACATTAGATTCTTAAACAATTCCCGGTTTGACTTTACTTAAACCCCTTGTTTATCATTTATAATGAGTATATAAACATGTGATAAATTGTTTATACCTCACTATAATATATTTGTAAGCAGGCATTAGTGTTTATTAATGTATTTTTCAACAGCTGCAACTCTCCCTGTGGACACCCATGACTGGAGGCTGGTGTATAAACAGATATAATAATGTCAAACATCTCATAGAAACAATGTGCAATTCTTCACACTGTGCCATAACAATAGCTTAAAATATCCTTACATCTACTGACATCATCATGCGCTATAAACCAATTATGTAAGGTCTATATATTTTACTGCTTATGAATGCTAAATGGGGGTAAAGGTAAGTGAAAATATTGTTGACTCAGCGTTTGCTTTATGTTTTATGTTGCACCATCTAGTTTTTTAATAACTTCATCAATCCATCCTTAAAAGGCTATGAAAAGCAGGTGCAGGAGACGGTGATGATGATCTCTGCTGGCTCTTTCTATAGATGTGCATTATGTTGGAATTATAAGTGGTATGAAGCAGCAGTTATCAGACAGGTCACTGATACGGTATCTCATGTGTCACCAGACTGCAGATAAAAACTCAGGTTTCAAAGAAGGTCAAACTCCAGCACGCCTGTCAGTAAGTAACCAAAAAAAAAAAAAAAAACCCATAGATTCTTGATATTCTGGCCAGTAACTGACAGGTATTATGTCAGCACAGCCTATTTTTCCAAACGAAAAAACATTACTAAATTAAAGCAGGTCTAATAAGAATTTGCAAATGTGAGACCATTTCCATGAACCTTGAAAATGTGTTCTTTCTAGTTTTTCTAACTTCAAAGGCTCAAAGGGGATTAAATACTTTAGTTTCAGTTATATTTAGGCTTACTGACAGCCACAACCTCTTAATACATGAAATTTAAAACAGCAGAATGCATTTCGCTATTACAGTGAAATTAACCCTTTGTAGTTAAGTACATCATTTTGCCCCAACTTCCCCAGATGGATTATATAACTCCTCCAACATTTGCCTCATGGAATACACTTAAGCTGTTTATATAATTATAGAGATTTTATAACCATTGGGAAAAGCCTGATTTTCTCAACTTGAAAGTGTATTTTGTTAATTAGCTTGAAAAATAAGCACCCACAGATCAGGTATAGAACTGATTGTCTGAAGGAGCTGCACTGTATGTGGAGAAATCACAGTCCTGCTGCAGTGTGGATTCAGTTTTTGTGATAGAAAACCACAAACAAAGAGTTTATAGATATGTTTTATGGAGACATGGAGTTAAAACAGGCTATTGTGGACTCTGACATCTTTTCATGGCAACTTCTCAGCTGACAAAGTCCCGCTTCACAAAATAACAAAACTCGAATCTCTCTTGAACACATTAACATTTTACATTGTCACATATATAAAGACAGTCTATGCGTGTCATTTCACTGCTCACATTAACTCGACCATGTCTTGGTGATTTTGAGATGACTCAGGTGATCTGTGATGTGCTTGTGTTCAGGAAAATTGGCGAATTTGGTCTCCTTGATCTTGAGCCAGTTCTGGGCTCTGCGTTCTGCGGCGGTGCGGTACTCCTGTTCTGTGGTCAAATATGGCCGGCTGATCCAGTATTCGTTCGCCGCCTCTTGCTCCAGACGTTTGAGCATATTGCGCTTCATCTGCCAGGTAATCTGTCGTGGACGCCGGTACTTTCCGATCCACTGCTTCCCAGGGATGCCTTTCCGCAGCAGGGTGAGGGTGAGGAACATGGTGGCTGATTACCTCTGAAAAGGTAAAACAGAGGCAACAAGATCAATGATCGCTATGACGACAGTGGTTTTGTTCATGCTAGAAACAGGTTTTCAGTAGTGAGAAAAAAAAATCAACCACCCTACCACCTAGCAACCACAACAGTACAGAAATGTGCAGTAATGTTTTGACTGAAGACACTTTGACTTGTCATAGTAGAAGCAGAGGTCTTACTAAAAACATTGGTGATTCAAAATGTCTCCTATGAAAAAGCCCTATTAGAGACCTTCAACACCCACAGAGGTGTTTTATGTTAACTGGCTTCCTGGACCTCTGCTCTACAGAGCTATTCTATGAGGTAACCAAAGTCCACATCCCCTCATTGTCCTAATGCTCACAGTAACTAACCAGCAATGTCTCCCTCAATGGTGCAGTTTTCTAACTAAGGACACAACCACCATTTCCTGAGCAGGATATGAGTTCCCCTATCAAACCAGCTGCACATGTAAAGGCCTCACCACTATGCAGTCAAAAATTCTTATTTTACATTTTGGGACATTTTATAGTTTTGTTAAATAGCAACAGTAGAGAAAAGGAAAAGGAACCAAAGGGGAGAGATGCAGCAAAGGTCCAAAGCCTGATGTGAACCGGGGACTTTTGTGTTTCATGGTCCAGGTCTAATGTTGCATTCATAAGGCAGGTGCCAACCCATCATGCCAACTGCCAGCTGTGGTGCATTTGCAGCCATTCTGCAAACAATTCCTCTTACGTGCATATAGTTGTCTTCACCAAGTGGAAGATATTGTCTCTGAATTTCTGACACCAATGATATCTCTCTCTTGGTGAAAAGACACCATTTGCATCAGCCTCTAACTATAAATGTTAAGTTAGAAGCTGACATGAATCATTTCTCCCACTCGAGTGCTTGTAGAGGAAGTTTAAACGATATGATGTGAACATGGTGTAAACCCCTAAGACACAAGGGCTAAGATTAAACTCTATGCAAAGCAATCAAGGCTGGATAAGTACTCAACCAGAATGCTATTACATCTTACTGAAACAAACGGGGGCCTGTGATGAAGGTGTAACTAACTTGAAACAAAAGTAACAGGAGTAATGGCAGTGCTGATGAACTACTGTCTGTGGTCACCAACTTAAAAAATCTGGTTTGTTGGAAGTGGAAGGGCTTCAAAAACCTTCATGTCATTAAAAAAGCTCAAAGCTAAGGATAGAAACTGTCATTCTAAACTACTAAAAATAAACATCATAAAGATTGCTCCCAAAAAATAATGCTGTAAAATGTTATCATATGCCCTCGATAATGTCAAACATTCACTGTTTAAAGCCAAAGAGGAATTTGACCTATTCACTTATCTGTGTATCATACAAATACATGCTTTACATATTTCTTGTCTCTGTGAGGAAGAGATAATGTGACTGACCCTACCCTGCAATGCATCTTGTTTCGATAGGGGAAATGATGCTCATGAACTGTTACTGATTAAGAGACCATTCTCAAGAAACAGGAACCCACTCTACCCCACACGGTCCCACACTAGATGAGGGGCTAAGATATGATTACCAAATAGGACAACAGTGACTAGTGATGAGTCTTTATCAGCAAACAAGGCCTAATAAGGCAGCACAACTTAACAGGAAACAGCCCGGAACGGGCGAAGTAAATGTGTGAAAGCTTGTGTTGAACTCATATTGGTGAACCAGTATGACCTGAAGTGTTTATATTATTATATAATATAAACATTATTATGTTTATATTATATTCATATCTCATCTTTTTTTCCTTCACTCTATATTTTACTACTGCTCTTATTGCTAAGCTGACCTGTTTTCTTGTACAACACATTTCACTGTACTGCTGGCCCTGTGTTAACCTATAACTAATAAACGGAACTGAACTGAATTAACCTTGTGTAGATCTGGCACTGATTAAGTGCTACCCTTGACACAGTGTTGAGTCATGCGTTATGACAATTTTACAGCAGGTCATGACAATGACATCACATCAACAACTTTATCTCCCCGGGGTTAGGTGGGTTACTGTACAAAAAGTCAACATTGTAACAGTAAAGTTTGTAGCAACTATGTCCAATATTTTATTAACAGAGGGATCACATGACTGTATGTATGAGGCAGAAATCACTGATAGTGATGAATTAAAATGATTACTTTTGTTTTATGGTCCATAATGTGACATTTTTGTCTTTTTTTTTCTCAGCAAATAAGGTCTAATAAACCTGTCCAGCACCAAACATCGATGAAAAACAGGCTCAATGGGTGTCACTCAGACAGAAAACCAATCAAATATCTACCTATGAAATAAAACCCCTGAATGTAATATTCAGCAAAATGTATGAAAAATAGTAATAGAACATCAATTTTTAAATCAGGAATGAATATTAGCACTGTTCCATAAAAGTTTAAAAGTAAATTAAAATAATCCTTCTTGGGAAAAAATACAGTCAAACTATCTCAAAAAGTAATTTTTTCAGAGCTGCAGCAAGATCTACGGAACTCAGTTTTTTTTATGCAGGACCAACTTAACTTCTGGATGTGACAGAACTATATTAATACTACACAGAATCAAAGTGTGGTTGCAAGAAAGTGAAAACTAGTAGAGATATAAATTTTTGAAAATTGAAGATTGTTATGTCCAAGGCTGCTCTGTGTGCTGTGTCTTCCCAGTAACCTGGATACACCTCTCTCCATCATCTGATTTCTGATCAGCATTACTTTCTATTTCTCTTGGTGATGGTATTTGTTGAGTAATATTTTGTGCTACAATAGTAGCTTGATGGGTTGTTTCTGGTCCTACTTCTGTGATGAAGGTTTTGGTAGCCATTAGGGAGAGCATTTGTTATTTGGCTGTTTTTGTGATACAGGACACTTGGTGCTGTATGCACCATGCATAATGGTTTCAGTTGAGGTTTCTTTTTAAAGCTTCATGGTGCAGTTGCAGGAAATCCAGACAATGGCTGAGGTATTAAGAACTGGCCTTACAAGAATTCTAACTGCAGGACAGGTAAAAGGAGCAGCTACTAAAAGAGAAGTAAATGTGGTAAGAACATGAGCATTTCCCAAGAACTGGAAGTCAAGCATGCTACTCTATTAAGCAATGTCAAAAAGTACTTACCTCATTTAAACTGTGTGTCTACAATGTGGCCTAAACATGCTAGGGCATTGCTTTTGCAAAATGTTCTGGTAGAGAGAGCGCAGGACGCTTACTCTGCTTTAAGCATCAAGGAAAGTGAGAATTATGAGACCACTGTATTGAGAACCTACAAGCTAGTTCCTGAGGCTCACCGAGCTTGACAAGCAAACTTATCTTGTGTTTGCTAAGTAGGAGGAGGCCTTGGCCTTTATTCTGGCCCTACATCATTTTTGATGAACATATCTCTTACGGTCAGACATACATAGACCCTGTTGTTTTTCTCAGCAGGATTAAGAGTTACAACCATCTAATGCAATGGAGTTTATTCCTGTAATTCCTGCATTGTTGGATGTTCAGTACAAATTTCAACCAAACTGCTAACTATTCTGATAAACGATTAATAATTTCGATAATTTTTCGAGCAGAAAAAGCAAAACATTTGAATCTAGTGTGAGAATTTTTCCTCCCTCTTACGTTATAATACATTTATACTTATAGGTTTTGACCTGAGCGATGGTCAAACAAAATCAGGCATTTAATGTCTTCACCTAGTGCTGTAGGATATTGGCGTGAGCATTTAAAAAAAAAAACCTTTATAAAAAGTTTCATAGACGGAAATAACTGGCAGACCTAGTGTGGGGCCCAGCGCTATGCTGCTATACCGTATTAATAACAATAACATATTAGAAGCACATTTTAGTTTAAGGCGATATAATTCAACAGCACTGAAAAACGCAGCCTCGAAAACGACCATTAAATTGAATGAAATTGATCTAAATTATCTTGTACGTTTCTTTTATCTACGTGGTTCAGTTGCTCCCAAAGTTTAAATATGACCCAAAATTACAGTGGCAGCGATAAAATTAGTGTTTGCAGTATGCTATATGAAGCTAGCTTAGCTTTAGCCTAACGTTAGCCTAGAGACCAAGGGCAGCTCTAAAAGGACGTTTTTCTTCGTTTTTATACTTACGTAAAAACTACTACATACTTTTGCCTTGCCTTACCTTCTTGCTGTGACGAATGTGGCTCACTTTCCGACAACAGGCTGAAAAAACATGCAGAATTAGACAGTTTTTAAACAAAAAACTGTGGAAACGTGAGGAGAGGTTGCACTGGGGTCAATGATTGCACATCCGGGTTATCTACGGTGCGGGAGAAGGCTCAGACTCCTTGAGTTTCACGTTTTTAAATTATAATTTTGGATTTTTAAAAACTGTCGAATTATCTAAGCTAATAGAACAATATCACTGCAAATTAGGACTACAAAGAAGCTATACTGATCTCATTATTTCCTCCTCCGTCACAAAGGTTATAATTACAGATGAAAACATTGTGTTTATCAAAATGAAACAAAAGAGATGGAAAAGCTTTAATTTCACCTTCAAAATAGTTTTATGTACATAGATGGACACCTCTTTATGAAGAAAGTCATTTAATTTCTTACTATCCCTCTGCCCACCTACCAAATACATGTTCAATATACAGGATCAGTAACTGTATTGTCTTGTTAGAGAATCAGGGAGTCTCTGTGCTCCACTCTTTTAGGAAAGTGTTAACTAAGTGTTAAAATAGGTCCAATATTTGTGCTATTGCAATGAGAGGGACCCATTGCTGCACTGTTGTATATTTACATTACTGTAACTATCACAGAAAAAAAGTAGACTTTTAAGAGGATGTAGAAAAGCAGGATATTGCCAAAAATAATGTCTTATTAAAAAAAACCAGAAATGAACATGCATGTAGCATTTATCTAAAATTTAGATATAATTGAATGTTTTTTTTTTCACTGGAACTCAGTCTCTGGGTGCCTCCCACTGTAGTGCAGTTTTAGGTCATCTGAGTATTTCCTGCACACTTCTTCATTTGTCACGCAGTTTGTGTCCAGCTCTCTTTCAGCACAGTCAAAATGTTTGTCTTCACAATGTTTTCAGCAACCACCTGGACTTTACTTGCTCTCGTTTTCACCCTGTTATTACTGTGAGTATTTTCTGCATCTATTTCTCTAATTGACAGAGTAGCCTACTACTATGTGGTCAGTTTAGCCTTTATAAAATGTCCTACAATGACAACTGTTCATAAAGTTGTTGTAGTATTCATCCCTGTGACAAATATGACGTTTTCTTTTTTTTATAATACAGGTACAGCATTTGGCCTTATAGGTTTTTCAAAAAGCTGGGAATACCCGGACCAAGGCCTTTGCCTTTTATCGGAACATTGCATCACCTCAGAAAGGTGAGGCACACACACATGAACACAAACCTTAAGAAGTGCTAAGCGAGGAGCTGATTGATTTGATGACGGAGAATTAAAAATTGTATATATATATACATATATATATAAAAACACAACAATATAATGTCTTTATCACGTGTAGATTTGAGTGGCACAGTGGTACAGTCACCTCACAGTAAGAGGGTTCTGTGTTTGATCCTCAGTTATTGCATGGGTTTCCTCGGAATACTGATCTATATTACTGTACTTATTGTAGTGTGAATTGTGATGTTTTTTCTATTTCTGTATGATGATTGCGGTTCTCTCTCCATTCGTGAATTCACTCAACTCAATAGATAATATATCGATGAGTACATTTGATGATAGTGAAATTATGTTTCATTGAAACATAATTCAGCAGTCTCAGTAACCTGTCTGGTCCTCATTTTATTTGATTTACCTTTATACATTATGACTTTAGCCTGTAGGAAACCCTGTGGCCATTTTTTACACTTAATAACACATTTATCTATTCCTTGTAGGGAATTGTTACCTTTGAATGTGAGTGCCAAGCCAAGTATGGAGATGTGTGGGGGTGAGTTGTTATCTAATCTAGCAAAACCAATGCCTACAGGTGGCATCCATGGTGGAAGACTAGTGCCCCTTTAGTTAAGTAAAAGTACCACTGCATCCTCTCCTTAGGGTCACAAGATAAATCTGAAGGGTCATGAGGTGATTCATGGGACAGGAAAGAAAGAAGTTCTGCAGTGCAAATTTGTATCAGTTATTTTGTCTACTCTTTGCTTGTTTATGAAATATTGAGCACTTTTTACTGTTTCAAGGAAACCATTTGAGCAGTTTAGAGGGAAAGCTCTCTTTTCTGTTTGACACATGAAAAGTGGGCCCAACTAGTCAATGCCTTTTTTTTTATGAGAGGTCACAAGTCAAAAAGGTTGGAAACAACTGGGTTAAAATAATACTTTCACAGGGTATTATTTTAATGCAAAAGGGAAATCTGAAAAGGAACTAGCAATCATATCTATCAAATAAATGTAAAACATAGATTATTTGGATCTGAAATGTAGAGGAAGTATGAAGCAGCAGAAAATAGTAGCACTCAAGACAAGTACAAGTAAAACAGTTGGCACTAAATTACTGTTCACCACTGGATGACAGATTTTATGACCCGACTCCAGATATCATTCCTGGAAAGCTACTCAAGCATGACATGAGATATGATATAAAAATTAATTATATCACATTGTAATAATATATTGACAAGTAGTGGTAATAATATATAAAACAACGTCTGTAATTTTTGAAGCCATGACTGATTAGGCTTATGTCAGCTATGGATATCCTACATGAACTTAAGCAAATAACTGTAATGATGTTTGTTGTAAAAGGATATCCTAAAATATAGATCAACAGAGATAATTTATTAATTAACAGCTCATACCTCACACTATGATGTTGTGTTTCTGTGCAGGTTGTATGATGGACGATCACCAGTTTTAATGGTGGCAGACCCTGAGATTATTAAAACTGTGATGGTGAAGGAGTGCTACTCTGTGTTTACCAACCGCAGGGTAAGAGACTCATGTTGCTGCATGTTATCTTACCCTGGAGTATATGACAGTTCAACATATCATGTTCAATGGCACAGCAACATTTGTGGTCAGGTTTCTTATAAAGTGAAATTTGTGCTTGGCCTTTATCTGAACACAATTTTCAAATCTCCACGAGGGTGAGAAAGTGGAAAGTTACTCATGGTAAGCCAAACAGATGCCTGATATGGTTAGGTAAATGACCTTTAAGTCAGTGACTTTAAATACAAAATCTAACATTATTTTCACAATATTCTTTAATTAATACACTCTTTGATCCTTTAAGCTTTGTCCTGTCAAAAGCAATCAATCATGTAAACAAGAAGCTACTTTCAGGCCAAATGACATATTAAAACTAACTACCAGTCCTTTTTAGATATGGATATTACTTTGTTTCATTTATATACTGTATGTGTTCTCACTTGAACGTGTTATCCCACACCCTCTCTAAAATATTTGGTCACTTAACTGAACTCATGTTCACAGGATAATGTTGCAGTGACAGGACCTCTTGTCGACGCAATTACATCAGTTAAAGATGAAAAGTGGAAAAGGATTCGGTGCACTTTATCTCCATGTTTCACCAGTGAAAGACTGAAAGAGGTCGGTATCATATCTGAGCTCACTAACCACTTCTGCTTTCTGCTTTCTGCTTTCTGCTTCCTATGACCTTCCTATGATGCTTTTATGCATAGACACATTTAGAGAAGGCATTACCAGCAGTGGAAAGTTACTATTTACATTTATTCAGATACTGTCACTGAGGAGTGATGCAGGTGTGAATGTGTGAGCATAATGGGATATGAGGTGTTGTAAAGTGAAAGCAAAACAAAAGTCAAACATAAGAAAATGGGTGCAAACGCTGGAAGGGGTTAGTGCAGCGGACAAAGAGAACCAATGTAATATATGATAATAAATGATAAACTAGTCACAGGGGCCATGTTTCTCCAGGATGTGCTTAAGTGAAAGATCTGAGTATTTGTTTCACTGCTGAACATTACAAAAGTCTTCTTTTGTTTTGAAGGTTTTTCCCATTGTTGCTTCCTACGCAGACCGACTCATTGAGAAACTTGGACAGAAAAATTTGAATGAACCTGTCTATGTCAAACAGTATGTTTTTAATCTGTTATATGGCAGCATATCATTTCATTCTTTGTCATAAAATGAATAAACACGTTAGTACTAAATCTCTAAATAGCCTCTCTTTTTTGTGCCATAGATTTGTGGCACCTTACAGTTTAGACGTTGTGACCAGTGCATCTTTCGGTGTTGAGGCAGACTCCATAAACAATCCAGATGACCCCCTTAGCATTCATTTCAAGAACATTCTTAACTTCAGAGTTTGGCTGTTTATTTTACTGAGTATGTCTTCCATTCATATTTATTGCTATCATTTGATCAAATGAGCACTTTGGTATCACTACTATTTTTGGCTGACAACTCTTTGGTCTCTTTTCAGAGATATTTCCCTTTGGTGCCCATCTGGTAAAACTCCTGAATATTGACATGATGCCCAGACTCAGTGTGGATTATTTCTACAACATCATCAAGAGATTTAAAGACCAGCATTGTGCAGGAGAATCTGTAAGCATTTAATATGTACTAGTGAAAAAGAAATAGCATATAATTAGCTGACAGTAAAAAATATACATTCAAGTAGATGAGATTGATGTCCTGACTGTACTACAGCCAGCAGCCAATGAGCCTAGCTTAGCTTATTTTAGCATAAACACTGGAAACATGGGGAAACAGCTAATCTAGCTCAGTCCCAAATCTACCTGCTAGGACCTAAAGCTCAATAATTAGAATGTTACATGTTAATGTTACATGTTTGTTTAAACCTCAGTGAGCAACTTTCATATCCCCCTTCTGGCTGGGAGAGTAATTACACAAACACTGTCATCACGTGCTTATAATGTGTGGTAATCCATATCTGTCTTTGCCATCTATTGCTTTCTTAATCCTTCCTCTGAACTTTTCCTGGATGTTTTCCAGGGTTGTTAGCTATAGGCTCCACCATACTCCAAACCAATCATTGCCAGTTGATGTAAAATGCATTGCTACTGATGTGCCAGCAAAGGGAATGAGACACCACATTGAAAACTCTGGTACTATGAAATACAAAGAGATTTACCTAGTGCTGATAAGCTTTATCAGAGTAGTGGCAAGGGCTTGAATATAAATCCATTTACATGTTAAAGTTACTCCAGTTTTACTCTGTGGCTAAAATTTGGGATTGGTAATCTTCTATAGGAGATGATCTATTACAGAATCAAACAGGTCACTGAAGAATGAAGGCACCATGTTTGGTAGCAGCTATCAAAGTAAAATATGTGATAAAATTTGATCAAAAAAACATTTCCAGTGACCATAAAGCCACAGGTAATAGGTAACAGAAACCGAATTTGGTGTCATCAAAGCAATAATCCAACATACAGTATAAACCTCTCACAAAACCATTTTTTACACTTACATTAGGATATAACATGTTGATTAATGAGCTGTAGTTTGGACACAGCCAGACTAGCAGTTTCCCTCTAGTTCTAGTCTTTATACTAAGCTAAGCTAACCCCCCATAGATGTGAAAATTGTTATCAATCTTAACATCTACCCTAATTCCCCAAATGTCGAGGACTTTTGGTTCGAATTAGTCTAATATTTTAAGTCATGTATTTCAAAGCAATTTTGTGAAATTTCTGTAAATGTTAAATGTTCTCTTTGCTGATCTAGAGTCAAACAAATTTCCTGCAAGTGATGTTTCAGAGTGAGATACCAGAAACAGAGATAAAGAGTGAACAAGAGCAGCCAAGTAAAGGTATGTTTTTACCACAGCTGTAATTCATGAAACTCCAGGTAAGACTAAGAGTCATTTTTTGTGATTTCTTTAACCTAAAATGTACCTAATATAACTAATGATGTAACCTAATATATATTAAGTTTAATTTCCCCCAAATATCTGTAAACATTCTGACTGAAATCATATACTTTCAAAGAATTTCTATTTGCTTCAAATTGAACATGATAGATGGTTTGTCTATATTACACCATGAAGGGTGACATACTTGAAACTTATCTACTGTTCATTAGAAACAGTAACAGTAACAACTGTAACCGTTACTTGAGAAATTAATTGGCAACTATTCGCATGATTGATTCACGGTTTAAAAATGTGAAACATCCACATTTTTCACAATTTTCTGACATTTTATAAACCAAATGACTCATCGATTAAGAGAGAACATAATGATCAGATTAAGAGATAACTAAAATAATCACAGCCCCACTGATAATTTTGATGTTGGGTTTGGTAATAATCTGTCAGAAGTAAGCATTACTATACACATATGTCTGTTTTACCACTCTACATGGAGCTGCCCCGCCGTGGACCCACCACCTGCGGGGACAGGCATTGGGGTCAGGAGCTTTGTATGCTGAGCAGCAGGCAGAGACAGGGATCCAGGCATGTCGATGCCTTGTAGCACAGACTAGTTCTTGGGACATGGAACATCACCACTCTGGCGGGGAAGAAGCCTGAGCTGGTGCAGGAGGTGGAGCAGTACCAGCTAGATATAGTTGGCTCACCTCTACGCACATCACAGGCATAGATCTGGGTGAAAGAATGAGATTGCGGATGCAAGTGGCTGAAATTAGTCTCCTCCGAAAGATGTCTAGGCTCAGCTTTAGAGATAGGGTGAGATGCGCAGACATCAGAAGGGAACTCAGAATAAAGCCACTGCTCCTTTGCATCAAAAGGAGCCAGTTGAGGTGGTTCGGGCATCTGGTTAAGATGCCTCCTAGACACCTTTCTTTGGAGGCTCATCCAACTGGGAGGTAGACCCAGAACTTGCTAGAGAGACAATATATTTTACCTGGCCTCGGAGTGCCTTGGAATCCCCCAGGAGGTGCTGGAAAACATTACTAGGGACAGGTAATACCCTGCTTAGCCTGTTGCCACCATGACCTGACTCCACATAAGCAGAGGAAAATGGATGGATGAATGGATATTTCTATTCTAGTCTATTTTAAATGTCTAAACTATTTGTAACTATTATTTTGACATCAACGTTTTTTTAATGATGAAAAATTCTACAATCTACAATTGTCTTGTCTTGTTAACTTTTATTTTGCTGTAGGTTTGACTGAACATGAGATCCTCTCCCAGGCCTTTATATTCATCTTTGGCGGCTATGAGACCACCAGTGTCACTCTCACCTACATCCTTTACAATCTGGCCACAAACCCTGGTGCCATACAGACCTTGCAGGAGGAAATCGATGCCAGCCTAGCAAAAGATGTACATGTATATTCATCATATATTGTTTGGTAACACTTAATGTTACAGGTCTATAGCTGAAAGAAAGGGACCTGTAATGCATGTATGTATGTAAATTAAGGTGTTAGCTGCTGTTGCAGTCCATATCTGTTATCTGATGCCTCCTTTACCTTTTCATCTGTAGGCTAGCGTTTCATACGAGGACCTGCTTGGTCTGCAGTACCTGGACCAGGTTATCTGTGAGTCACTGCGTTTGATTCCATCTTTACCTCGGCTTGAGAGAATGTGTAAAAAAACTGTCCAGATCAACGGCATCACCATCCCTGAAGGAACCCTGGTTGGGATTCCTGTGTACATGTTACACAGGGACCCACGCTTTTGGAGTTCACCTGAGCTTTTCAGACCAGAGAGGTAAATGTGCTGAGCTTTCATTCTTTATATTAATCAACGCAGAGAGATAACCTTCTCTTCCTATACACAAAAATACAATTACTCCAATACAGTACATTGTTCTGAGTGAGTGATAAAACAATCTCAACACAAAGTCTAATTAGTAGCTGTTTTGGAGACTCACAGTTCAGATCCACTCCACTGGTGGCTAGATATAACATAAAAAATATTAATAAATATTTTTAGATACCAGTTCAAATTGCAGTATTTTGTGGCCCTGTAGCTAGTACCTTTGTGCCTGGGTAAAATACTCCTTTAAATAATTATATGTACGATCATGATGGCTTTTCACACATGCTCTCTCAGGGGTGACTAACCTTATCTGGTGTGTGTGTGTGTGTGTGTGTGCAGGTTCAGTAAAGACAGCGGGGAGGAGGTGAACCCGTACGTGTACATGCCATTTGGGCTTGGTCCTCGTAAGTGCATTGGGATATGCTATGCCCTCCTCGTCATGAAAATGGTTCTTGTCCGTCTCCTGCAGAGTTACACTGTGGAAACATGCAAAAACACCGTGGTAAGAACAACAGCAACACAAATATTCTCACTTTCATACTCCTGTCATGATCCTGATTTTACATTAATTTCTTCCTTTAGATTCCTTTGGAGTTTGACTGGAAGTTCCAGCCACTTCAGCCAGTGAAACTCAAGTTTGTTCCCAGACACTAGCCCAAGTCCTGCAGGACTCCTTCACAACTGAAACAAAATTCCAAGGAACCTTTTCCATAAAGTGCATATTAGATGTAAAATAAATATAATAAATTGATCCAAACACCTTTATTGTTTTTTCTAATGTTGCATTAGGTTTGCCTTCTTCCTGGTTTGAGGTTCTGGCATCATGGCAGACGTGTCAACGCAGAGACAATACTCACTTTCAGAAAGATCATAGCTTACAAAACTTTGTCAAAATCTCCCTGTGGGTCCATTTAAGAAGTTGTCAGGTTTGTATTACTGACATCTGCGGCTGTATCATTGATGGTATTTGTCTCCACCCAGTGGCTAAGCTGGATTCACCAGAGGAAGATGTCACATGATGAAGTGTTTACTGGTTTGATTAAAATGTAATTAATGTTCACTGGTTTTGGTTCAGCTTCAACACCTGCCAGCCTCTGATTATATCAAGAGAAATATCAAAATTGGATGAGCACCGTGATTGAATGACTTACTTATTCATACTCAGATTTTGAATTTATGGGCAATTTACAGGCTTAGATCTAGTTGATTGGTATTGTAATGTGGGCAGAAATCAGAGTACCTGCAGAAGAAGATCTAAAATGCCTGAATAGAATAAAGTGAAATACATTATGTAGAAAAGCGGAATATTGCAACCAAGTCAAAACCATGTTTTATTATGTTTATTTTAAAAAACGGGAATGAATGTAGCTACATGCAACATTTCTATTTTTCACTGAAATAAACAGTTTTTCCCCCAAAGTCCAAGGTTTGTTTTGTTTTCTGTAGAATCATCAGATTTGCTCGTGTGTAAGGCGGAGCCCTCTGTACCTGCAGCATCCAACCAGGTAAGAATCGCCCGCCTTTTGTGGCCCTTAGTGTCTTACATAAGCACCAGTCATTCATTTCACTGGGAGCTCCAGTCTCTGGGCTCCTCCTCCTACTCCTCCAGAAGAATTTCAGGTCGCTTGTGTTCAACTAGCACACTTCCTCATTTCTCAGGCAGTCTGTGTCCAGCTCTCTCTCGGCAGAATCAATATGTTTGTCTTTACAATGTTTTCAGCAACCACCTGGACTTTACTGGCTCTCGTTTTCACCCTATTATTACTGTGAGTAGTTTCAGTATCTATTTCTCTAATTGTCAGCTTTGCCATTATTTACTGTTTCACAATGACGACTGTTGGTTAAGCTGTTGTAATACAGATCCCTGTGCCTGTAACCAAGGGTGGGAAGAATACTGGAACACTATCCTGATGTAAATGTACTGTTACTCCAAAGATATTTCACACAAGTGAAAGTCAAACTATGTGTTTAAGACTTCAGTGGTGTCACGTTACTGCCTTATATTTTTAAAGGGGGGAAAGAGGGAAGGGGAGGAGTAAAAATGTACAGCCGAGGAGTAGCCTAATGATAATTTAATGAAACATAATAGTGTACGTTGTTAATACCCTCCTCTGTACAGTGAGTTTCAGTCATTTGTTCCACTCACCTGTCTGAAAGTTACTCTGTGAGTCCGGTGAACCGCGGAGTCCTCCACAGTCTGCTTTACATCCAACTTCTATGCTAGTTCCTCCTCACGACCAGACCACTCAGACTCTCCGCTCCTCCATGTTTTCAAACATTGAGCTGAATGAGCTCTGCGGTCACAGCAGGGATTATGAAGAGCAGCAGAAAGCTGGTACACAAGTCACTGACGGTAGAAGTGAACGACGAAGTCACAGCTGAAGTATCCACCGTCAGTATTTTCACACTGAGCGTTCAGCCAGACCCAGCGCGCACCTGTAGGTCACGCGACGACACGGCAGGTGTGTTTGATTTGGGACACTTGCCGTGGTTGCCAGGTGGTGGATGAAGTCAGCAGCTTCTGATTTGACGTTTGTTTCCACTCTGTTAGGATTTCGATTTTGTAGCGAAAGTACTTATAAAAATACTCAAGTAAGAATGAAATTACTGATTTTTGAAAATACTCTTAAGTATGAGAACGTCTGTTACAACGAGAGTAAATGTACCAAATATATTACTTTCTTCTTTCTTTATAATACAGGTACAGCATTTGGCCTTATAGGTTTTTCAAAAAGCTGGGAATACCCGGACCAAGGCCTCTGCCTTTTATTGGAACAATGCATTACTTCAGAAAGGTGACGCACACACATGAACACAAACCTTAAGGAGTGCTAAGTGAGGAGCTGATTGATTTGATGACTGAGAATCAGAGATGTTGATGTTAGGAATGTCCTTATCACGTGTTCATTTGATGACAATGAAAGTCTTTTTGATTAAAACATGATTCAGCAGTCTCAGTAATCTGCCTGCTGCTCCCTGCTTTACTGATCTCTGCACATTGACCTTGTAATATTTAATAACACATTTATCTGATATCCCTTATAGGGTATTTTTGCTTTTGACCGTACGTGCCAAGCCAAGTATGGAGATGTGTGGGGGTGAGCTGTTACTTGTTAAAACTTGTTACTGTGGTGGAAGACTCAGGTCCTTTACTTGAGTAAAAGATCCACTGCATCCTTTCCTTCACAAGATAAATCTGAAGGGTCATGAGATGATTAGTGGGACGGGAAAGAAGATAGAACAAAGTTTAGTGCCAGTTTATATCATTTTTCCCCCTAATCTTTTCTTGGTAATTAAATATTGTATAAATTTTACTGTTTAGTACTGTTTCAGTTATATTAATGAAACCATCTGAGCAGTTTAGAGGGGAAATCTCTTCTGGTTGAAACATACTAGTCAGTGCCAGTCCCTTTATGAGTGGTCACGAGCCAAAAACACCAAATACACTGTTGGCCATAAAGTTGGAATAAAATATTTTTTTCCTCTTCTCATGAAATGATTGTGACAATGTGATTTATTCTTGATAGATAAAGTGTATATCTTCTCAAAACAAAATTGGTAACTGGGACTCAGTATGTAATCATTGCACCTGGTCAAAGGTGATTACTGATCTGTATAAATAGGAATAAAAAGAGGAATGTGTCTGAAAAAAATATTCCAACTTTATGGGCAACAGTGTAGTTTTACAAAGTATTATTTTAATGAAAAATGGTCATCTAATAAGAAACTAAATATGAGTAGCTAGGTTTATCAAGTAAATGTGTTTTTTTTTTGTAAAGAAGATTATTTGGCTCTGAAATGTGGAGAAGTAGAAGTATAAAGGAGCAGAAAATGGTAGCATTCAAGTAAAGTACAAGGAAAAGTGAACATAATAACAGTACTTGTGTAAATGCACTTAATTATTTTCCATCACTGGATGACATACTGAATACGTGTATACTGTAAGACTAGAGCCATAAAAAGTCAAAGTTACTTGTTGGAAATGTTTCTTTGGAGTTTATGACCCGACTCCAGATATCATTCTGGAAGCTACTCAAGCATGACATGAGATATGATATAAAAATCAATTATATCACATTAATAATATATTGACAAGTAGTGGTAATAATATATAAAACAACGTCTGTAACTTTTGAAGCCATGACTGATTAGGCTTATGTCAGCTATGGATATCCTACATGAACTTAAGCAAATAACTGTAATGATGTTTGTTGTGAAAGGATATCCTAAAATATAGATCAACAGAGATAATTTATTAATTAACAGCTCATACCTCACACTATGATGTTGTGTTTCTGTGCAGGTTGTATGATGGACGATCACCAGTTTTAATGGTGGCAGACCCTGAGATTATTAAAACTGTGATGGTGAAGGAGTGCTACTCTGTGTTTACCAACCGCAGGGTAAGAGACTCATGTTGCTGCATGTTATCTTGTACAACAGTATATGACAATTCAACATATAATGTCTAGGAACAAAGTAACATTTCTACAAAGTGAAAATTTGGTTTATCCAATTATGCAACTCTGGAAAGTCCCATGCAGCATTCTGCAGGAAGGCGAGGCACGTCAAAATCAGCCATGATGTAATAATAACTATAGAAGTGGAAAGTTACTCATGGTAAGGCAAATAGATGCTTGATATGGTTAGGTAAATGACCTTTAAGTCAGTGTCTTTAAATACTATGACATTACTTTCACAATATTCTTTAATTAATACACTCTTTAATCTTCACCCATTAAGGTTAGAAAGGTTACGTATTATATGAGTATGAATGAACAAAATCTGTATTTTTTTCGACCACATTATTTAGATGACTCTTTTAAAATATAGTGTTTTCATATCGGGCAAAGCATATTCTGTAGCTCTGTCCAGTCAAATGCTATCAATTATGTAAACTAGAAGTTACTTTCAGGAGGCCAAATGACATATTAAACTTAACTACCAATCCTTTTTAGATAAAGATATGACTTTGTTTTATTTATTTAATGTATGTGTTCTGACTTGAGAAACACTTTTTCTCTATCTTAAAAGAAACACACAACAAGTTGCATGCGAGTTGTATGGCCTGAGAAGGAGAAGCATTGGAGAAAGCGAACTGCCTAACTCTTAATTGTACTCATGTTCACAGGATAATGCTACATTGTCCGGACCCCTTGACGATGCAATTACAACAGTTAAAGATGAAAGATGGAAGAGGATTCGGAGCACTTTATCTCCATGTTTCACCAGTGGAAGACTGAAAAAGGTTGGTGTTTGTATGTAGTATATGTCCACATTTCTATATCCATACAGACACACCTCCAAAAGTTGGCCTCAAAAATAGAAATCCATAGGCACAGCACATTGTCAATATTACCAGCAGTGGAAAGTAACTAAGTACATTTACTCAAATACTGTACTTAAGTTGAATTTTAAAGATACTTAGACTTAACTTGAGTATTTCTATTTTCTGCTACTTGATTCTTCCCCTACACTCCTCTACATTTTTGACAGCTGTAGTTATTACCAATATATTGTAAGCTTAAACTGCTGGGTCCCAGCCTTTTTGACTTGTGACAGTTTAGCTAGAGTACCAATCAACTTTCAGACATTTAACCACTAAACTTTGCAAATGGTTCTATTTAAATAATTGTTTGATGCCCAAAGAGGTAATGGTATCCATCCATCCATCTATACTGCTTATCTGTTAAGGGTCACAGGGGTGCTGGAGCCTATCCCAGCTGACATTGGGCGAGAAGCGGGGTACACCCTGTACGGATTGCCAGTCCATCGCAGGGCCAACATATACAGACAAACGACCAATCACACTCACATTCACACCTATGGGCAATTTAGAGTCACCAACTAACCTAACCTGCATGTCTTTGGACTGCGGGAGGAAGCTGGAGTACCCAGAGAGAACCCAGAACCTTCTTGCTGTGAGGCGACAGTGCTAACCACTGCACCACCATGCTGCCCTAATGGTATCCAATATTTCACATATAACAACAGAGATTGGAGAACAGTTAAAATTTAAAAACAAAAATATACATTTGTGCAACATACCTTTGTTTCTTCCTCTTTCTTGCACTATTAATCAACAGGGCAGGACCCCTAGATTAACAAATACTTTTACTTTTGTTACTTTAAGTACATTTTGCTGATGATACTGCACTGTACTTTTACCTAAGTAGGATTTTGAATGTAGCACTTTCCCTTGTAATGGAGTATATCACCTCTGAACATTGCACAACTCTTCTTTTTCGAAGGTTTTCCCCATTGTTGCTTCCTACGCAGACCGACTCATTGAGAAACTTGGACAGAAAAATTTGGATGAACCTGTCGATGTCAAACAGTATGTTTTTAATCTGTTATATGGCGGCTTATCATTTCATTGTTTGTCATAAAATGAATAAACATGTTAGTACTAAATCTCTAAATCTTTAAACAACCTCTCTTTTTTGTGCCATAGATTTGTGGCACCTTACAGTTTAGACGTTGTGACGAGTGCATCTTTCAGTGTTGAGGCAGACTCCATAAACAATCCAGATGATCCTCTAATTGTTCATCTCAAGAAGATTCTTAACTTCAGATTTTGGCCAATGTTTTTATTATGTATGACCTCCATCTGTTACAGGCAGATATCATTTGATCATATGATCTTGGTATCACTACTATTCTGGTTAACAACTCTTTGGTCTCCTTTCAGTGATATTACCCTTTGGTGCCCATCTGGTAAAACTCCTGAAAATTGACATAATGCCCAGACTCAGTGTGGATTATTTCTACAATATCATCAAGAGATTTAAAGACCAGCATTGTGCAGAGGACTCTGTAAGTCTTTGATCTGTATTTGTGAAATAGAAACAGCAGAGAATTTAAGGATAGTTTGATATTTTTGCAAAAAATGGCTGCTTCACAAGTTGGATGAGAAAACACTCTGACGTCTGTCTGTTAAATATGAAGTTTCAGCCAGCAGACAGACTAATCTTAGCATAAAGACAGGAAACATGGGGAGACAGCTAACCTGGCTTTGTCCAAAATCCACCTGCCAGCACCTCTGCCCCTCTAAATACTCTAAATATTATAGAGGCACCATGTTTGGTAGCACCTATCAAAGTAAATTATGTTATAAAGTTTGATAAAAAAAAAAACATTTCCAGTGCCGATAAAGGTTAGCTAGGTCACAGACAGAAACTGATGGGTCACAGAACTGGTGTAAAATCATCAGAGAAATAATCTGACATACAGTATAAACCTCTTGTAAAAATCAGTTTGATTATACAGATTAAATATGTTTATTAGTGAGCTGCAGTATGGAGCCAGACTAGCTGTTTCCCTCTACTTCCAGTCATTATGCTGAGCTAAGCTAACCCCTGCTCACAGACATGAGCGCAGTATCAATCCTCACATCTGTCAGCAAGAAAGTGAATAAGCATAATTCCCAAAATGTCAAACTATTCCTTTAAACCCTCAGGACTTTCAATTCAAATTAGCCTAATATTACCAACATTTTAAGTCAAGTTCATACCAATGTTGTGAAATGTCTGTCAATTTTGAATGTTCTCTATGCTGATCTAGAGTCGGGCAGACTTCCTGCAGGTGATGGTTCAGAATGAGATACCAGAGACAGAGACAAAGAGTGAGCAAGAACAGCCAAGTAAAGGTATGTTTTCATCACAGTGGTAATTCATGAAAGTCAAGGCAACATTAAGAGACATGCCTCTGCTCTCAAACACTCTGTTTACATTCTACAATCATACAAATGACGGACAACACTAAAGCTTCACTACAGTAGGAGACCTTGAAGTAAGTACTAAATCTGTTCCATAAGTGCAAGGAGATGCGCAAAGTGCAAGCAGATAATTGGACCCAAGTAGGTGGTGTATATTGCCAAGAGAAGGTGCCCCAATACTGATTATTGGGGCACGCCTGTGGGGAGAGGATGGAATTAGCACGTTTGTCTTTGCCATGACACATTCGAAGGAGTGCCCAGTGGAACAGGATTCAAACCAATCAAGAGATGCCAGTATCAGAGAGTAAAGATAGCAGGATACAGTGGTTCACTGCATCAAAGGCTGCTCATAGGTCCAGCAAGTTAAGAGCCGAGGACAACAGCAGGATTGTCTGCTCTTACCAGGAATTCTGAGACCTGTTTGTCAACCACCCTTTTGAAAAGTAACGATATTAGTCTGTAGTTCTCAGCTTGAGACCACTACAGCATTCAAATTCCTTGAAACAAGAGTCTCCTCTTTTATAATACATTTTTTTCCCAAAATAATGTCAGAATGTTCTCTGTTTTATCTGTTTGAATGTGTTTGTGATTTACACAACATCTTTTTTCTCCTGTAGGTTTGACTGAACATGAGATCCTCTCCCAGGCCTTCATTTTTATCTTTGGCGGCTATGAGACCACCAGTGTTACTCTCACCTACATCCTTTACAATCTAGGCCACAAACCCTGGTGCCATGCAGACCTTGCAGGAGGAAATTGATGCCAGCCTAGCGAAAGATGTACAGTAATTCATTCATCTGTTGTTCGATAACTCTTCGTTTTACAGCGGCCTTATTTTTCAGCTAATATCCTGGAAACTTTCGTCCTATTTTCTTAAAAAACAGCTGGTATTTAGCTGCTATATACTGAGATATTCCACATGCAGTTTGTTAATTGCTACAGTTCTTAAGCAAACTTCCATTATATTTGTATCTGTAGGAAAAGACTGCTGCTGCAGTCCACATCTGTTGAGTTTTGTGTTCAATGCCTCCTTTACTTTTTCGACTCTAGGCTCCAGTTTCATACGAGGACCTGCTCGGTCTGCAGTACCTGGACCAGGTTATTTGTGAGTCACTTCGTTTGATTCCCAACTGCGCCTCGGCTTGAGAGGGCGTGCAAGAAAACTGTCCAGGTCCATGGTATCACCATCCCTGAAGGAACCCTGGTTGGGATTCCTGTGTACATGTTACACAAGGACCCACGCTTTTGGAGTTCACCTGAGCTTTTCAGACCAGAGAGGTAAACGTGCTGAGATTTCATTCTTTACATCAGTGAGAGCTTCCTCCTCCTCCACAAGAAAAAGCAACGATTCAAATATGGCACAGTGTTCAACACGATCCCAACACACAGTTCATTCAGTACCTGTTGGTGTACCCGGAGCATATCACACTATTAACATTTGGAGTCACACAGCTGTCTTGGAATTGTACATGTTCACATTTCCAGTTTTACTGAACACTTCTTGTCCATCTTGGCATAAAAGTTCATGCAATACTTTGGGAACAGCAGCTGAGAACATGTAAACACTATGGCCAGAGGAACATAAGGTAACGTAAATGCAAAAAGTGTGAAACAGGAGCACAAGTAGGCAAGATGCAACAAATCTGAAACATGTAAATTCTATTAATTTTTTTACATTCAGTGTTGCTGTTGTATGCAATATAGAATAGTAGTGTGGTTTGGTTCATTACAATTAGGACCACTTCAGTGGCATTCATACTGACTGAGTTTTTCTGGGGTGTGTGTGTGTGCAGGTTCAGTAAAGACAGCGGGGAGGAGGTGAACCCGTACGTGTACATGCCGTTTGGGCTTGGTCCTCGTAACTGCGTTGGGATGCGCTACGCTCTTCTTGTTATGAAAATGGTTCTTGTCCGTCTCCTGCAGAGTTACACCGTGGAAACATGCAGAGACACCATAGTAAGAACAACAGCAACGCACATATTCAAACCTTCATACTCCTGTCATGATCCTGATTTTACATTCATTTCTTCCTTTAGATTCCTTTGGAGTTTGACTGGAAGTTCCAGCCACTTCAGCCAGTGAAACTCAAGTTTGCTCCCAGACACTAGCCCAAGAGGGAAGATCTCTGCATATATCTTGCTTCCGAATTCCTCACAAACTATTTTGATTAGCATTTAAGTAATCAATAATGCAGGCGTAATAATAATTTAATGATATAATACATAATAGTATAAAACTCACTCAGGGCATTTTCTAGAACTGAGTACTTTTACTTTTTAAACTTTAAGTACATTTTTCTGCTCATACTTACATACTACTTACATAAGGCAACAACAACAGGGTCTGATTCATTTTCATTCATTTTTTACTTATTAATATTTAGCACTTTGGGATTCCATATTGAAAGAGACAGACATAACCATTAAACTGATTTAAAAAAAACATGGAGTTGGAGTCACAGATTGTATACTTCTCTTTAATCACTTTCCAACAGGGTACAAATCTGATTGGCTCCAGTGAAGTCTGTGAAAATTCACTGTAAAACAGCTGAAGTCAGTTTTTTCTGGGATTTGAATGACTGAGGTTTCCCAATTTACATTCATAGCTCATACATGTAATGTGAATGTTCCATAAATAATCCTTTGATGTGACATTTACTATTGTAATTAAATAAGAACATTTACTCAAAGAATGGTTGTTTCATTCCTAAATGACACATTTATTTAAAAAGGTAATTCAAAGGCTGTTATGGAAAAAAAGAGCAAGGATTTGTGACGTTGTAACTATCTTTGGCCTCAGTGATGGTGATTTGTGGTACTTTAAATGATGCTGAATGTTGCGATCTGAGGGAACTATTTTCTTTCTCTGCATTTTGAAATGAAAGACTGCATCTGTTGGTTAACTCCATTCAGCTGGTGGATAATTAATGTTTGGTGAGATATTGTGTATCTGTCAATAGACAATGGATCAACTATCTGAAGCTATGAAGGTTAAGGGAAACCTCAGTGTCTGTGTTGAAGCACAGACAAGTAACAGTACAAATATCAGCCAGCAGAAGGCGCTGACATGAGCAGTACAAGTGTGTTGTCAGTCTGCGTCAGTGCATTAAAAACAAATATTAGTTTTCTTGTACAGATTTACAAAAAAGTAACGTTTAAAATTAAGTGGATAACACATCGAGTTGAATCCTTTCACTCCAAATCAGATAAATATGCTGGTTTCATGAGACATGTTATTGTTTTACAGTGTGTCCTGCTGTAACACTGTTTCTGTTTGGTTTACTATTATAGCATTATCTGCCACTGCACCAAAATAAGGTAACTGAAAATATCCTAAATTTAAGATTGAGGACAAAAAACATATTTAAAGAAATCCAGTCTCTTGAAGATGTGAACAAAATACCCTTGGAAACACTGCTACATTTGTGAAGATGAATCCCTTTTGCAGAATATCTGTGTGTGTGTGTGTGACATGTAGAAATGTGGCCCAGGTGGCAGCATGTTGATACTAACCATTTATAATACAAGTGTGCACACACTCACATTCATGCACAGACAGGAAAACAGCACAGCAAGAGCAGCACGGGCTCTCACATAAAAACATCTAGGTTGTAAACAAATTCTCTTCTTTCTTTTTTTATCAAAGAGAGGAGTATAAAACTGCACTGCCACAGTGCGTTCTTCAAAAGCTCTATGGAGTGACTACTGCATTAGAAAAAGCAACAACGCAAAGATAAAATGTGGGATAAAAAAGTTTAAAGGATTATATTACAAAGCCTTTTAGAGTCCTGAGTTTATCAAACATAAACAAAACAGACAAAAAGGCCAGAGTCCATACATCATAGAAAAACAATAAAGGATTTAAAAACAAAACAAACAAAAAAAAAAAACATCCGGCTTGTAGTCCAGTCATCAGACTTCCAGCAAAACAAGTAAAATCAACTGAGAAATATATTCTCAACACATCCATGGCTCTTGTTTGGGACAATCCACATTATGCAGCATACGTGGTGGTGTTAACAGCATGTAGAGTTTTAAATGAGGTGCTCATCATTTGGGAAAGCAGCATCTTCTTGTAAGATTATATTAAAATTGATTAAAATGATAGTACACTATGATTTCAATCAAAATTAAACTTAATATGTGTTTGTGATGCTCCAAATTAACACCAATGTGCGTTATCCCTAACTGGACACAGACGTGAAGAATCTGACCGTCAGGATTGCGGGGGCTGATCACAGGTCAGTTAAAGAGGGTTCCCATTTAAGACATACTCTTCCTCACTTCCACATCTCTTCCTTTATGTAGATCACAAACCAACATCATGTCCATCAATATAAACTTGGCTTACTCTGGTCAAGACGAAACATTTTGCTTCAGACTTCAGACAAAGATTACCACACTGACAACTGGGAGCAGTCCAGTGCAGCCCGTCTTCTACTGGTGGCCACTGGGACACCTGTAGGTTAAGTACCTTGCTCAAAGGCACCTTGGCAGTTGCTACTAAGAGGGAATTTGCTCTATTTTACTCTGAGATTTAAACCCAGAACTTTCTTGGTAACAAAAAGTCTTCATTAACCTCTAAGCCACCGCCTGCCCTGCAACCTAATTAAGTTATTCATTTAGAAAGAATTAACAAAATTACAGCAGGCTGATACATTTTTAAAATCTGCTTCACTGGGTTCAATTTTATCAAATCAGGTGCAGTTATGAAGAGCTGCTACAGATATCTGACAAAAAGGGACAAAGAAAGGGACTTGGGAAGCAAAGATTAC
Source organism: Lates calcarifer (assembly GCF_001640805.2). NCBI lineage: Eukaryota > Metazoa > Chordata > Actinopteri > Centropomidae > Lates > Lates calcarifer. The sequence goes on from NC_066848.1 coordinate 14,729,372, forward strand.
CTGGTACTGAACTCATTCAATGAGTGTTAGGGATTTTCACCCATTTAGACACTGGTCCTGGATCAGTACATTTGTTTCTGTGTGGCGTTTTGAGGCTGTTTGTAGTCTATCCAGCTTGCTGTGATAGAAAAAGAACAAAAGGCTGAGGTCCTGATGCGCACACAGCATTTTGAGGCAAAGTGTTTGAGTCCAAAATCATCCACCTGCTGCTTTCAGAATCTTACCAGCTAAAACTTCACCAACAGTTGGCTGCAGTGGAAACATTTACCAGTCACAGTCATATTAAACCAGTGCCCTATACCAGACAACTGAAGGGGTGTGATTATATACACATCATGTATAGGTGTGAGGATTTTTAATGGATGGTGGCCTCCTGCTCGTCCATATTTAGCTCCACTTGGCTGAAAAAGTGGATTTTTCAGCTCCAAACAACTGAAAGTTGTGACACCTAGTGACTGATAAGGTCAAACCATCTGACATTTTCCACCCATGTCAGCCAAACTTAAGAAACCAGAGACATCAGTCAGATTTGTTCAATTTTACCCTGTTTTCTATGGTTTTCAGCGCAAGAATAAACAAACAATCTCTGGTTTCTGTCACAAAAAGCACCATTCACCAAGTAACTGCTGGTAAAAATATGGATGAGGCTGGTAAATTTTCCTTAAAAAAAACAAACAAACACTTTGGCGGGAAAACAAACAGCCCTGCTTCCATTCTGTATTGTGATTTGGCTGGTGAAATAATGAAAGAGACTTGAGGGGGACACAGTTTGGATTTTGGATGGGATGTTGTGATCCATCAGCCATGTTTACTGAGAGATGATCCTGCCTTTGTCAGTGGTGAGAGCTCCCCCCTCCCATTCCACTACTCCACTCTGGATCATTGCAGCAGTGACTTGGCTGACATTCTTACCCAGAGCAGCTCAGTGCCTTGCTCGAGGACAGTCCGGCAGGTACATTTTGGCTGTAGCTGGACTCATCAGATGCTGCGGCAGTTCTGCTTCCTGACCACAATTCCAGCCCCGAGTCCCCCCCAACCCCCACCCCCGCAGCAACGCCTGGCACTTTCTACCGCCGGGGCTGGTGGCGGGAATGGCGAGGCAAGGAGGAGGGGCTGGAGGAGGATGAGGGTGAGCAGGGCGACATGGAGGCCAGGGAGGCGGTGGCGGCGGCATCCTCCGCCTCCTCCAGCTCTCCTCCTCCGTGGAGCTCCTGGCTGACGCTGGACTGTAAGGCAGCCGGGGTCAGCCACTCTTTGGGCAGGCAGCTCTGGAGGAATGGCACGCAGGAGCTGAAGTAAGCCAGGCGGTTGACCCAGCGAGGGATCTCCCTGCCACACAGGATCTGAGGAGGGGAAAAAGAGAGAGGAGAAAGAAAAGAAAGAAAATTAACCTACAACTATTTCCAGCTGCTGTAAATACATTTTTGAAGATTTCTTTGTAGTTTTGATTGGATAAAACAAGCATTTTGAAGACTTTTGGCCTCTGGAAAATTGTGATGGATATTTTTCACTCTTCTTCCGATTTTAATCTCAGGATTAATTGAGAAAATAAAGAGAATTTCAAATGAAAGTTACTGGTAGTTGCACCCCTGTTGTCCTTATTTTAAATCAGATATACTCCACAGGATGAACAATATTTAAAAAGTGTACCTTTGACTAGAGTTTGGAAACCTGACCCATTTTTAAAAATGTCTTCTTTTCCCATTAAGCTTTCAGTGTGAGATGGGATGAATTTGATTCAGGGTGAGACCTACACAAAGTTCTGGTCTGGATTACACTGTAACTTGGAAATACTCCCTGCCATTCCCTTGTGTGGTGACACAGGTGAAACAATAATAAAACATATGCTTTTATGGTAGCAATTTATCTGTGTACAGTGACTAATGAGCTGTACTTTAGGTCTGGTTGGAGGATTGGACTGGATTTCTCTCTTACCTCCTTCCCTTAACAGACTAACACTGTCACACTGCTATTATGACACTTTGAGACTGTGGTTTCCCAGGCAAAGGGCTTAAATGTATTTTCTTCAAAACATTACCAAAGCTGTTGACAGGCTGCTTTTTAAGGTGGATGTGAGACAGAGTGGATTTGCTTGTAACCGCAAAAAGGTCTTGCAAAGCAGTTGATTTTGCATATTGTGCCGCGCCATATGCAGCCACCAGATGATACTAGGTTGTATACTTTGTTTATGTAGCAGCAACTGTTCTTCTGTGTATGCCAGATAAATACCTCCGTCAAAGATGAGCATGCTGTGACAGGAAGAAGTCAATGAAAATCAGTGTGGCTTGCCCTGTATTGTGACTATACAGATGATCTCACAGATGAGCACAGCCTCAACTAGGAGGAGGAGGAGGCCCAAATCTACTAGAGAGAATTAATCCATACAAATCACCTGGTGTAGTGTTTGGCTGAAAATGAGTTTCAGTTGCAGAATTCCCACTGTAGACATGCGTTTTCAGAAAACCCAGTTACACTCATAAAACAAGCTTTCAAATCACCAACATGAGCTGTTCACGGCAGATCAACTGGCTTTTTATAGCAGGCACTGAGTATAATTCTGGATAAAAATAACTAGGCTTTGGGAGACAGGAGAAGATACAGAGAGGAGGCGAGAAAAGGAAACACAAGGAAGAAAAGGGACATGAAGATCTTCAGTCTTTTTTAACCCTCCCCCGATGCAGACTTCCTTAAACCTGCACTCATTGATTTTTTGGCCACTTGGGAGCGGTGCAATGAGATGTAAAGACAACACGTATGACGCAATAGCATTACTGGCAATATTCCACTGCACTGTAGCTCTGTGTCTTACTCTACATTATCCTACACATGTTAATGATACAAAAAACTAAACAGTAAATGTCTATGAAGGGTGCAAAGAAATATTCTACTTTGAGGTTGTGAGGCAGTAAGTAACAGAAAACTCTACACAGATAGAGGGAAAAATGGATTTCACTAAACATGAGCAAGATGTTAAACACGCTGTGTCTCCAGCAGATAGAGAGTAATACTGCAAATAAAAACTGATGCTATTTGAATACCACAAAGCAAGAAACAAACTATCCCAATGAACCAGTAGTGGAGGGAAATGCATATTTAAAGATCTGCGACACATTTGGATGAAAACTCACTTCATGTCTGATTGCTGTGATCCACTTTTACTATCCAAAATGATGTTCTAACTTTATTTTAAAAAGGGGAGAAACTGGCCCAAAGAGATGTTTTTTTTTTTTTGCACCTCAGGGACTTGTTTATTATGCAGTGATTCTTTTGTGTTCAGCACAAAAATGTCCTTATTTCCTGTGTCTGGTTGTGTGCTTTACTGTCTGAAACCCAAGTGTTAACAGAGCACACAGTGTTGATTAGCTTTCATAAAGGGGACTGACATCAGAGTCACGCACATCAAACGTTCTCTCTGCAGAAGTAATTGTTATGCTTAATCTTTCAAAGCTGCAACATCCATCTGCATGTCCAATCATTTTCTCCTCTGTCTCTCATTAAGTCAACCTCCCATATTAATGAGGTTACAGTAAACATCCTTAGGGCAAAACTGCCTCCCTGTGGTACACTATGTGTTTCTGTTGTGTTTATATGCCTGTGTATATGTGTATGTTTAAATTTGTTTTGTCTGTTTGGGTGGGTGTGTGTTTGCCAGCTGGCCCTGCATGTCTGGGCTTGTATCAGTGTGTCCTAATCCCCATCTCAGTGCTAGATGCTAACTGTAAGGCTCCCTGCTCATTAGTCACACCAGGATAAGCCGATTGAAAGTACACACGCAGACAGACACACACGCACGCACGCGCCCGCCCGCCCGCGCCCGCACACACACACAGAGGTAGTTTAAGTACTCACATTCAGTACAGGAGAGACAAAATCAACATGTAGCGAGGGTGTGTGTATGCCTACCTCCGACAGTGCTGAGGAGAAGTGGTTGCAGTTCTTGTGCATGAGGTGGTAGGCGTTGCCTTTGTACTCCTTGCCCATCTCCTCCACGATCCGCTCCACATCCTCCTCTGTGAAGTCTGTGCTACCCAAGACTATGGCTTCTCTACAGAGATAGGCAAGGAAAGGGTGCAGAGGCAGGTGTCACTAGATATTATTACTCTCCGATGAAGCATCAGGAACCAATTCAGGACATTTTGACATTTTGTCTCAACCTCTTTCACAAGTTACAGCAACATACAGTGTGTACAACCTGCTTAGTTTTGTATTTGAAAATAATCTTTAAGTACAGTCGATGTTTTAGTGTTTTAGTAACTAAGACAAACTTCATGCAAAATGTATACAATTCAGTTCTCTCTCTCAGCTGCCTCTGGGTCTTTATTCAAGATTCAAGACTCAGGAGTTATTTTATTATCATTATGCAACACAGGAATGCACAATGAAATTACAGACACAGTCATCTAAATTGAAAACTGATTACCTGTGGGGCATTCATGTAAGAACATTCTGAATTAGCAAGAAAATACGAACAATATTCTTCAAGCAAACTGATTTTTAAAAAAAGGGATTTACCAGATCTGTTCAATAAGCAGCTTTTTGCCTGGATTCAGCTGCATGGTGTCTTTAAATTTTAAGGGAAACAATATCAAGTGTTTTGCATTGATTATCACACCAACATGTTAGATTTCAGCCTGACAGAGCACTGGATTCATTTAGCAACGACGTAGCGGTGGACAATATGACGGAATTTGTCCCCGATGACATACTTATGGTCTAGAGGCCTGCATGGAGAAGGCAAGTGTGCACGTGTGTGAATGTGTGTCAGGCAGTGTGTGTCTAAAGCCACAGGGCAGATCAACTAGAGCAGAAGTAATACACAGCAGCACAGTAGCTCTGGGTAGACAGACACACAAACACAGAACCATGGCTGATTATGGGAAACCAAAAACATATTGACCTGACTTGGTGAACTACTGTCTCACTACAGCAACACAAAAAATCAGACAAAATGGCCGTACAACGCACTTGCATGGGGGAAATGTCTTGCATTTATAAGCACTTTCATTTTTGCAGCTAACCTAAACCAACTTATCTTCTGCTTAGCACCTTTGATTTTCTGAAATCACACAGTTGATTTTACACAGCTGCGTTTCACAAGATCATGCAGATGGAAATACGATTAGAAACATCATACAGTATACTAGAGCTGCAATGATCAGTCAATTACTTTGCAAATAACTGGATATTTGTCCTTAATTTGAGTAACTTGTTTTTTAAGTTTCCAGCATCTCAGATGTGAGGATTTGATGCTTTTTTGGTCATCAAAAACAGACAGAACAAGAAATTACTTTCTGACATTTCATACACAAAACAAACTATGGCTTAATCAAGAAAATAATAAGCAAAGAGATTGTTTGTTGTTGCAGTTTGTTGCAGCGCTATAATATGTTGCAGTCCACTACACCACAACAGAAAACCTCAGCAGAAAATTAGAAACTTTAAAAACATTTTGTTTATTGCAGGAAGGCTATACTGGATTGCATTACATGTACTAATGTATGTAAAAACATGTAACTTTAGCTGCTAACTTCCGTTTTCTCATGCTCTCAGTCCAAGACAAATCAGCTGCCACAAACCATGAAGTAAGAAATCAAGAACTCTTTGTCACACTGTTTCTCCTCCACACCCCATGTATTTTTTGTATCTCTCTTTCCTGTAGTAGCAGCAACCAGCAGTAACCCTCATTACAGGAAGATACCAGCTCATTGACTGGTTGACTGGATACACAGAAAAGGCCTGGAATCTCTGGCTTGCACAGTGAGCAAATTAATGATTCGCTTACAGCGTGGCTGTTGGACAAGGATTATTTAACTTATTGGTTTTGTTTAGTTCAGTGGGTAAGTCATGACCCAGACGCGACTAAAAGCTGACAGTGCTCACATCAAAGTCGAGCTCAAATCAGTTGTCGAGATGAGGTGACTTACAGACTGGATGGTTTAATCTGAACCACCTGAAACCCATTCATGCATACACAAGCCAAGAAATGAGTGTACAGGAGAAATCATCTGGTATCCTATGCTGCCTATGGAAAACAGGCTCTCCTGTTTTCATTTCACAAGTTTAGTGGTGGACTGAATGACTGACTGTTTTGCTGACCCACTGACTACTAAGCTAAGTAGTAGACAGACTAACTTATGAACTGAGAATATGTCTACATTAACCTGTCTGAACTAATCTGCGTTCTCAATAGCGTTTCCAGGTAGTTTTGGAGACCTCAGGGGTCAAGGGTCAAAAGAAAGTTGTCTCCTCACCGCACCCAGGCTACACACACAGCTGAGTCTATTAAACCTCAGTTTAATGTTCTCCCATTGTCTGTGGTCACCTTTACTGTGTTTTAGAGAGGACACGTGTATACTGTGATTTTGTGCATATTAACACCAAATATCCCATACTTACTTGAACTTAAAAGTCTCGCCGAGTTCAGTTGCATCACCTGGCGTAATCTCAAAGATCCCTGAGAACGGGTATGGGTGTCCGCCATAGGCAAACTCTAAACACACACAACATGAAAACACACATTGAGCAAAAAAAAAAAAAAAAAAGTCTGTCTTTGACAAATAACAAAGTTATTTAAAGCCAGGAAGGGAACACAGAGTGTAAAAAAAACAGTGCTTCTAAACCCCCATTCTCAGGCAGTTGACCTGATATGTGTGGTGTCACATATCTGGGTAATCTTACCTCTTCCATAGATCTCAATCCCTGAGTGAAACACTCCAATGCCCAGAGAGCTGGTGAACTCATTGATCCAGTACTGAAGACAGAAAGACAGAAACAGACATAGAGTAAGAAAAATATGTAGAACAAAGAATACAATATGTCTTTGTATAAATTCAGCACTGCATCTGTAACTGTGCCTGTTTGAACCAACACGAGACATTTTGAATGTCTGTATAACTGTGTGATGCTGAAATGGGTCTGCACCAACATTTTTATAAATATTCGTAATAATATAAATATTCTTAGTGATAGTTATTGCACTTTGTTGTGATGGGCTTTTTTCTCTACTTACTGACATTTCATAACAACTGGTAGATTAATCAGTGATGAAAATAACTGTATTCCGTACATTTTATGAGACATTTCATATTGTTAACTAGGGCTGAAACTAATGGCTATTGTCATTAATCAATTAATTTGCTGGTTTATTTTTATTTTTATTAATCATTATCATCATCATCATCCCAGCCAGTTTGTTGCTCTGCCTCTGAACTGGACTGACCAAGTGCCAACAACCAAGACCTGAAAAGTGTCCAGTATTATTTTTTGCTGTTGCCAAATGGTAATTTGCATATAAATCTCTACACACACCGATTACAGTATTTTAGACACAACCAGAGTGTTTTATGAGCTCTTAAGAAGGAGAGAAATTAACTCTTAAGCAGATCACTGCACAAACATATTCAAATTATATTGGATGATGTAACCTTTACTTGGAAACAACTAGATCACACAATTACACCACAGATGGTAGCTCAAGAGGCAATATCCATGTCTGGATCACGCTTGAAGTTCCACAATGGCATTGCTTTGCCAAAACTGGCTGCAAATGGTGGGGTGTAAACTTAATTGCTGAATGAGTTGCTGTCTTTTGTACTTGGATGTTTTCATTGTCATGTACTAGATAACTACACAATTCAGCAGAGCTGAATCACAAAATGGAAAATTGACACATGATGCATCAGAGGAATCATGTAAAATAGAGCTAATACAGAGAAATACATTCATGAACTGAATTAACCTCAACTGCTTATTGTTTATATGATAGCCAGTGTCTTCCTGACACTCGACCATCCCATGATCCCAGCTGGCTGAAATGAGATCTGTGAGCCTCTGATGTTTGCACAAGATCTCTAACACACAGACAATAAAAGACAAGCCCACACGCGAACACAAGAACAGGCACAAAGAATCAATAACTGCAGCAGTACTGATCTCTGACATGACTGTCTATCTTTTTAGCAGTGTGTCTGCCTAACATCCTGGGGCTACAAGGTGATTGGGCAGGCTGTTGCTAGGCAGAGTTCACTTGTGTGAAAAAGATCCTTTATCACAGAGGATGAAAGAGTGGAACATGTTATGGAGCTTGATTTGACGTCTCAAGAAGCTGAATAGTAACTCAAGAATAATAAAGCAAACATATGGTAGGTTACGTTTTCAATGAAATTATCAAAATCCTTCATACAAACAATACTCAATATAAGGTGTGGTTGGTACAGTGCGCATTCCTACACAAGCTGCACACAAACTTAAGTGTTACATCCTCGTCCAGTGTTTACCCAAACCCAACAGTGACTTGACATGAGGATACTGGCGATAACTTATTAATGGGAGTCTTAATCCTCAACCTTGCGTCAAGTATTCCAAATTAACTATTAGCACTACTATCAGCACTGTACCCTGGGATGCACAGACAACTATCACTGCATCATCTGGAGTTTTAAAGAGCACATTTTTCACTCAAATTACAACACAGGAGCAACATCAGATTGAGTGGGTATTGTGCACTGTGCACATTCAGATTCACATTTACAATGCAAAACACATCTAGCAGCCTGATAACCACACTAAACTATTTAAAATCTATTCTCATACTTCCTGTCTACTGCTATGTAAATACAGTCTGTAACTGCACACAATCAGTGGTGGCAGAGCTGGCAGTCATCGCAACACATCTGCACAGTTAAAACACAAACTGTGATCATAAAAGTAATGGGGACACTGAATTACATTTCAGACAGAGCAGGTATGTTGAATGAATTCAGGAAATAAATGTTTTTTCCAGAGTAATTTCCCATTTCAGTGTCCATGTTCAAGGTACTGTTACCCTTTGTCTACTTGTTGCAGATAATGATAAACTGGTAAGTATTCAGTTTTTATGTTGTTTATATATATATATATATATATATATATATATATAATTAAAATCAACAACACAGAACTGTGTCAGTAACAATTAAATATATCTTCTTTGCATATACATACTGAGTATACTGTTGACATCACCAATTTGAGTCTTGCATACTTGTCCATGTCCTTTATTTTTCATCCAGTTGTGCTTTTGTAGTTGCAATATATTAAGCTAGTGACAGCCATTGGTCCGTTGTTGGTGGTTCTACCCTTCCCCCATTTCCTTTTAATGGTTTTTCTTACTAACTACTGGGCATATTTTAATCAGATTTCTGCTGCGTGCTGTTACACTTTCTTCAGTAAAATTACAGCATGTTTGTTTCAGTTTGTCACATGTTGCCATTTTCCACGTGTCCACACCTGGTCTTTTTTATAAATAAGGTAAAGTTAGAGAGCCACCATAGAGCCACATCATTACATCGCTGTATAAATGCTTCTCTGCTTTCCCAGCAATGCTAGCTCAAGCACAGCAACAACAATGGCAGACTACATCTTCTCTTTAGGTTTACCGTAGGAACTCTAGTCCAAACATATTTCAAATTTGCAGAACTGAATTTCAAATTAATTTAACTATAAAATTCTAATATAAAAGTTTCTCTCTCTCTCTCTCTCTTTTTTAAGAAAACTGTGTGTCTGAGTCCTGATTGTTGTCATTAACGTAGGTGAAAGCTGAGTTTGCTGAGGTTGCTCTCCTAATCTGTCTGAAAGATGAAGATGAAGGACTTCATTTCTTGGACATTTTAAATACTCATACACAAGTTTATACAGGTTGATGACTAATTCAGATTTTGATGTTTATCTCTCTAATGTCTATGTAATTTAGAAAAATAAAAGCATTAGACACTGGGCCATCAGAGATTAAATAGCTGCTGAGCCAACATGGTTTTCTTGCACAACATCTCAGCCTCACACTGCAGAGTATGTCTGTTTCCTGACCTACATAAGGTTGATATGTTGCACAAAAAAAGACTACTACAAGAGTCAGCGAGTGGCTTTGTTTTAAGATGAAGAAAAAACCCTTTCAAATCCACTTAAATAGACTTCAGAAAATGTTTTCCACAGTTTTACAATGTCTAAAGCAAATCCCAAGTTAGTTACGACCATCACAGAGAATTTCTCGCATTAGCCAAAGTCATCTCAAGAATTTTGGGAAAACTGAGCAAAAATGAAATCCTGTTCACATCAGTTTTGTGGTTGTTTCTCTGGGCTCATGAATAACATCCACCTGTGTTTATATCAGACTGAGGAGAATCCACGGCTGCTACAGTCGGCTGGCTTTAAACAGTCTTTTCAGAAGTTTGGAAACCATTTGTATCAGCTTTTCTTCACGGCTCCAATTCTCTATCTAGGGCTTTTCCTAAGAAGGGAGAACTTTATGTGGATCCTGAGTAGAAAACTGAAGACTCAAAGAACCCACAACAGCATTCTAGTTTCAAAGAAAGCTGCAGCTAGCAGAGACCCCAAAAGCCACAACTCTACAACTGACTTTATACAAAGGGAAGATCTTAAACATGAACAGAAGCTTATTCTGCTGTTGCACTAACCCTAAATCCCTCTGAGTAGAGTGTCTGTTAGATGCCTGTACATGTAATTACAAAATCAGCCGCTGCAGTGTGGGTGAACATGTCCATGTAGGATGAGTCTGCATGTGTGTGTATGTGTGCACGTGGGCGCGTGAAAATATTTTTTAAAAGCGACTGTGCAGGAAAAAGCTGATTGCTTTGCTGTCTGTTCACAAGAATAATAAAGAAAGCTAGTTTAGCACAGTCCCGCTCCTCCTCCCTCCATCGGTGGTGAAATAAGACTCTTATCTTAGCCCTCATTACTTCAAAGCTCGTTAAAACCTGCCCCCTCCACACAGCGAGGAGAAGGAGCTGAGCGTGTGTGAGAGCATGACGGCAGATTTGTGTGTTCTGTGAATGAATTAAAGACAGACAAGCAGAGGGAGGGAAAATCAGAGAGACGGATGAACAAAGGGAAACCGGGTGCTGCAGTTAAATGTCTGTATGTGTCACCTCATGCTGTATTTCCGTGCTGTAATTTTTCTCTGTAAAGGATTATCATCTCTGACAATGTTAAGCAGAACGATTTAGCAGGGGGACATGAGATGTTTTTGCTTTAGCATAGCATCACTGCTGCAGCAGAAGCATGCTGACTGAAACCAATCTGAAAAAACACTAAATTGAAGGGAAGGAAACTGCTACCAGTCACAAGCTAAATGCTGGTAAATTTTTTTGCTGTGTCTGCAATTAATAGTTTTCTCTAAAGTATGCTCTGCTCCAGTAAACAGAATTTTTGGCCACAAAATTATACTTAGCCAATCCTGTTCTAAGCTTACAAATCAAAAAGTTCATTTTGGACACTGCACTAGAAATGACTTAAGTTTAAATGTTGAGACAGCTGATTTACTCCAGTCACTGATCCTCCCATTTCAGAAACAAACGCCTGTTTATTATTGGTGAAGACAGTGTAAGGTGATTGCAAAAAAAAAAAAAAAAAACAGCCATAAGAAGAGCTGGTAAGCATCCTCTTACAAGTCACAGAATTAGGTTATGGTTAAGAGCTTTACACAACTTCTCAACTTTGGTTATGTTTTAGATCAATTTCACAACTATGAGGCAATGTTTTGCATCTAACTGCAACTAAGAAGAATTACAAATACGCTCAAATTTCAACCCGGACTTAAGGCTTTCCAAGCACTGAGTAAATGTTCATGTTCATTGTAAAACGACATAAATTTAATTGTCAGTTATTATGATGACAGATAACCAATAAGAACAATAAGGCTTAAAATTATTTATCAAGTACATTAATCATTGACATTTACATCCCATTTTTGTCAGTACTTCTCCATTATATATAACACTAATTCTTGTCAATATAATTAGTCAGTTAATGTCACCTGGACCCTAAAAGGTAGCAGAAATTAATGCCTAGATTCATCAATTAAAAAATAATTAGTTAATTTAGGTCTTCCTAAAATTGACACTTATTATGTTGTTGATGAGCTTCTTATTAAGTTGGCAGTAATAATATTAAACAATAACAATAATTGTAATGTATAGTAACTCCTAAAAAATATAAAACTACAGCAGGCAATAAAAACTAATCAAGGCCTTTATCAATAAAAAAAACTTTTTAGTACCTTCTAAGGCCTTTATTTTAGGAAAATGAATTCAATACTTTTTAAGACTTTCTATAGTGCTGTTTGAGTCTCTAGTTGACTTCTGTATTTCTGTATTGTGCAAGAGTTTGACATTGCACATGCAATGGCTCCAACCAATTTGGTACATTTCACTACAGTGGAAGTTGATGCTGCAGTGTCTTGGACAAAGCACTGCTACACTGCTCATTACTAACTCATTTACTTTGTCTTGGCACATGTTACCTTTTAAACTGGATGGTACAAAAGAAGAACTGGACTCATGACTGCCGCATGTCCCTAATTGATTCAGAGCAGCATCTACAGCAGACCTCTCCACCAACACAGGATAACACAGCCTGCTCTGTTGAGTGTCTGGCTACATGATGCTGCTGAACCTGATGTCCTAACACATTCTCTTACAAATACAGTACTCTATGGAGCTGACTGGCAGGCAGACAGGTGGTGTGCAGATAATGCTGTCTCATTAGAGCAGTGTACTAAAGCACTCAGAGCTGGCCAGGAAATCCACTTAGCCGAGAAGGGAGTGGGACGGCAGGGAGGACCTGACAGATAGGGAATTGTAGAAGAAGAAGAGGGTGGGGGGCTTGTCTGCACATATATTCCTGAAAGTCATGTGACATTATTGATCTCCAAGTGGAAACAGGAAATTGTCATTTCATTAGTCTTTTTGAGTAAATGCTGAGTGTCTTGCTCAAAGGCATGCCACATGGCAGGCAGAATCACACGCTGACCAAACTGCTACCATGCTGCCCCTCTTGGCACTCGCTGCCACTGTTCATTACATTGCATGAACATCTGAGATGGCGGTGGGGATCCTTCACAGTGTGGCACTACTGTCCTGACCTCAGCTATTATCTGATCTTTGCAGTTTCCTGACTTTCTCTCAGGGAAACAGCCAGTCACACAACTGGTCAGTGTGCCAATAAATAAGGCCCTACTCAAACCCTTAAATAATACAACATTACAAAACACAGCCTCCTCATCCACTTCAATAAGACCACCATGTAAAATCTCAGTGTTATCTTGCAAAACACCTATGGCAACATGGACACAACAACAGAGCCCCTTGCATTTTTGTTCAATCTAAACTTGGTCTAAGTCTCTTAAAGGAATATAGGGCAGTAACTAACATTTATTTTCATAAATGATTAATCTGCCAATTATTCATTATTTAATCTTAAAAACAGCATGAAAAATGTACATCACACTTTTCTAAAACCAAAGATCATGCCATTATCATCATCAAGTTCTTGTTCAACCAACAGTTCAAAAGCCAAAAGATACTCAGTTTACTATAATGTGAAGGAAAAGTTGCAAAAAGCCACAATTCATCACATTTTGGCTGGCTGACAGGCTGGGACCACTAAAGGGTTGGTCTTCTGTTTAGAAAATTACTTACATGATTATACAAGTTGCTGCCGATTAAGTTTCTTTAAATCAACTAACTGACTAGTTGTTGCAGTTCTCGAGGAATGGTTTAACAAACCAATACTACTCTCTGTATTGGCGCTCCAAGTATGAAGCTACAGCCAGAAAGTGATTAGCTTAGCTTAGCATAATGACTGGTAGTAGGGGGAACCAGCCATATGCATGTGTGATGCTTGGTTATTAAAACCCTGTATCTGTGTTTGTTTAGTCGGTTGATGTAGTAATGAACAGACACGGGGGTGGCAACAATTTTATCACCTAAATCTCTACAAGAAGGAGAATAAGCATTTCCCAATATGTCAACTTGTTCCTTTTACTTTTGCAATCAAGAGTCAGAGGTGACCAATCAGCCCGCAGACCTGCAAACAGTGACTCAGTCGGCAAACTGTTCACAAAGTGACTCAACTAGTCACTGAGAAAACCAGTCATACAGCACTCACTGGAATTGATCTGTTGAAACTGATAAAATGTTGAAATGAAAAAGAATTGAACTCATCACTTCACTCATCCACTTCTCTTTTCTTTTAAGTAACCAACCAGTCAGTCAGTGAACATGAAGTTAAGCAGCCAGTCAGCCAGTTAAAATCCCATAAGTTAGTCAGCCACTTTTCCTGCAGTACCCATGTCTGAACAGCCTAATCAATACACAGAGGAAGTAGAGGAATGAATGAATGGACGGCAGCCATCATCTCTTTGTTTTCAGTGTGCGCCGGAAAGCCACTGCAAACAAGCCAAAATCTTGTTCCCACAGTAGCACAGTAACACAAAAATACAAACACCAAAAATATGCATGGGTGTGGGTCGATTTGCAAGCACAAACTGCAAAATTCCTTTAATATTTAAAACGTGCACGCTCATTCTCCCCTTCGTATGCTCACTAAAAATCTTTACCTCAGTATAGATAACAACTGTAGCATCAGAGAAAAAAACTGCATTGAAAGCACAAGAGTATAAAAGCAAGTTTGGTATGTGTGTGTGTGTGTGTGTGTGTGTGTGTGTGTGTGTGTGTTAGATATGTATGAGTAGCTTCTGTGAGCCTTTGCGTGTGAAAGTGTGCAAAGGAACCCTGCAGCGGTTCACATGAATGGAAGTGAGACATAAAGATAAAAGCTCTTCAGTCTTTACCAAGAAGAAACTAATGTGGACAGCAAGTCGAGTGAAAAACAAGAGGAAGTGAAAGAAAGAAGGGGGAGGAGAGAAGAGAGAGAGGTAGAAGACGAAGAGGGAATGACAAGCGATTGAGGAAAGGGAGGGAGGGAACAAAGATAGGATGGATCAAATGCGGTAATGATAAGGATAAATATAAGTAGGAACTTATCAAAGCCAAGTCCTGATTTTACACAGAGTTGTGCTACTATAGATACTGCACTAATGTTTTCTACAAGATGTACAAGATTGATGTTAATCCATGTAAAACAACTGCCAACCTTCTAACCTCAGGCCTGTGATGATATAAGGACCATCAGCTAAAAGGGAGCACAACAGCAATAAATCAGATTTAAAACCAGAAGTAAAAGAGGACAAGGAAATGTGGAATAAAAATATCTCTCTGGTGTCTCCTGATATCTTCTCAAATTTAACTAGTTTTGGAGGATGGAAAAAAAAGACATCAGATGTATATTGTGGACCAAAAGGGCAGTGAACATTAATGGCAAGTTGTGGTTTTCCAGTAAAGTGTCTGTGGGCATTATTACCAAAGAACGCTGACCCTGCCTTACAAAACAATTCCCATTTTAATTGTAATCTGTCCACCACAGGGAATCCATATCAATCAATGATTCATCAACAGATCAGTCAATTTCCAGCTACTCCTCCCGCCACACTGACTCACAACTGTTGGTGACAACACACTGACTCAAATTCAACCTCTGTCTCGCTCTGTAACAAAGGGACGTGCATTTCCTCTCCAGCAGGACTGTTGACGGGGTGAAATTTATCACTTTATTCTCACATCCACTTGTGGTTTTACAGCAGTTTGGTTCCAAGTCCCATGTTTTCATAATCCTAAAAAGCAAGATGGACTGACATGGGTGAATGAATGCAAAGGGAAACAGAAATGGTGACTCTTTAGGCTCCATGTTCAACTGTGTCACTACTCTGTTTTGACAACAGCAGCTTAGAGAGTCCAATGAAGAATTTTGCTCCACTCCTCATATGGAAACCTAAAATTTCTAAACTAAGACGATGTTAAATGTGTATTTTTGAGTCAACTATGGGTTATTTCAAGTTATATTTATATTTTAACTCTTAAAAATTTCTTTGCACTGCTTTACTAGACCCATTTTCAAACATTGTGCTTCCACAGATGAGTTTTTGATACAGAGGTGTTTCGATGTGGAGTGTGCTGCACTGAACACACCACCAAAGCTCTTTTTAACATCATCAGTTGAACCAATTCCTTATGGTGATATTAAATTAAGATGAGCCGAGTCTGATGTTGTGGGAGTATACCGAATTGAAGAGTGGTACATAATTATTTGTTAATGAGCGTCAAGCTTTAACTTTCATCTCTGCACCTCTGCTGATAACTAACGTAGCATTAAAACACGTTTTTTTAATACATGAGTCTGGGAATTGTTGTGATGGCTACATCAAAACACGACTGAACCACAGTCCTTAAGTAAGTGGAAATCATGAAAAAAAATTCTTTACATATCTTACTTTCTTTCCTACTTACCATATCATAGACGTTTAGGATGATCGGCTCGTTTGCCATTACTGGCATCAGGATTTTCTCCCCCTACGTCCCTTACTCTCTGTGGGTCTTCCTCCTCCGCACACCCCTTACTCCTTCCCTCGGTGCGAGATCCAAACTCTCGCCCTTTTAAAAATAGACCTTACACGTCCCCTTAATCTTGGCAACTTCGCGACAGATGATCAGCTTGACAATTCGGTTTCACGACCGGGTGTACAGACGTTTGAGTTCCGAGGATATTTTTCACCGTCCAACATCTGACTGGCTTTGTCCAAACCCCCCCTCCGCGCCCCCTCGCAGAGCATCAGCGGCGGCGGCGGACAGCTGAGCCTCTCGCTTGTCAAGACGAACTGACTTGCTAAACCCGTTGAGCTACCGAGGTCGAAGTGAAAAAGCTGAGTTTACACAGGGAATTTTGTCTTCTAGGAGGGGCGCCGGTGCGGGAAAACTGTAATTTCATTTTCGCAAAAGAACTACTCAGCAAAATGACAAAATGTTAAGATATTAAAACGTAATTCCGTGAGTAAAAACGACTTGCTACTCCCTTATTTGCTAGCTAACGGTAGCGCTGGAGCTGGCAGGCAGGATGCAACTGCTGGGAGAAAACTGCTCAGTGAGAGTGGGCGAGTGGATGGGAACAACGAGTCTACACTCGATTACTCAACCTTCGTGCTCTGAGCATTATGGGTGATGTAGTTTGGGAAAGTTACACCTTTTTTGTTATTTTTGAAGTGAAAAAGCAGTCACTTCTTAGTGACAGTTTTTAGTAAGCGTTTAATTGACAGCATGTACATACGCTTGTGCATCATTCATTCATCACTGAAAATCTGTGGGTAGATCTTAAACATGCTCTCTCGCTGTGTGTGTGTGTGTGTGTGTGTGTGTGCCCAATCTGTGAATATCTCAAAACAATGACTGTTTTCCCCCTATAATTAAGCTCGTGAAATCAAAGGTAACAGTGCATTAACCTTTTGAATAACGCTTGTTTTTTAATGTCCATTTACTGCAGGGGTTGTATTTACTCCCTTTCTCTTCAAACAAAATATGGACTTTGAGCAGGGATTCCCAAACATTTGCATCCAACTGTAATTGTGTGGAAAAAACTAACAGTTTTAAAGTCTGTCTAGCAAGTTCTAGAGGACAGGTTTCAGCTGTGGCCCTAGAAATTTTCCAAAATCAGAGAGAAACTGCTGCTGAATAAATGTGTCCAACAACAGCTGTGAAAGAAGTGCTGAGATACCTTATTTCAGTAAAGGTATGATGTCAAAATACTCAATTACTAGTAGAAGTTCTGCCTCAAAATCCTACCTTAATTACAAAAATATAAATATTTATGCTGTAGAATGGCTCCTGTCAATTTAACCATATTATGTATTATATTATTGGATTATTATTACTAATGCATTACCACATGTGCAGAATTATAATGTTGTGGCTGGTCAAGAGCAAGCTAATTTAACTGTTTTATATACTTTGGGTAGTTTAATAGCTATGTGTCATATTTCATTACTATATTTCATCAAAGGTCATCACCAGAGCCTCACAAAGAAACTGCCTGGGCTGATATATCAGTATTAGCTTATCTAAAATATTTCTATATCTGCATATACGTAGGTTTTAATAAAAATGTCACATCAGAAATCCAAAAGTTCTGTTTGAGGTCATGTAGCAACTGTTTCCATTACATAGTTTTTCCATCAGACACTCACCACTCTGACACATTTACACTGTAAAATGCCCCTCAAATAAATAACAAGTACCTAAAATTTTAGTTAAGCACAGCACTTGGGTAAATGTACTTATATTCCATGTTGACCAGAAACTCTCATTTCTCTCAAAAAGTCATTATTTTTCCTGTTCATGTTTAAATACAAGACCTCACAGTCACACCATATTGCAGTTATTTTATTGGCCATTTGTATGTTTGTGCTCACATTAATTTTCAATCCTGGATGTGCAATTGGTTCACAAAAATGGCCTCTTGTATCTCCATCTGTGGAGATATGGTTAATAATAAAATCAGCACATTTCCAACTCTGGAGGGCAGAAGCATTAAGACTTGGTCACCATCATGGTCCTTTTCCATACAGTTGACACTGCACAATCTGAAGCAGAATAGCAGTGACCTATATTCCAGTGTTAGCCCTCTGCTGAAATACTCAAGAAGCAAGCAAGAAGCAAGAAGATTCCCACAAAGTCCATCTTCCTCAGACAAACTCATGAACCCTCCTGGTCGTATTCTCCCAGCAGTTCCATGAGCGTTTCCTGGTTGGAGAACTCCTGCAGCGAGGAGTTCATCTCATCCAGCAGATCCTCTCCCAGCAGAAAGCTCTTGACGTCGTGGACCGTGATTCCAATCCGATGGTCTGTTATACGATCCTGGGCGAAGTTGTATGTCCGGATCTTCTCCGATCTGCCTTTGGTGCCAATCTGGAGGAGGAGAGAGAGGAACAAGACAATAAATCATCTGATCATTCAATGCATATGGAACTTTTTATACTGCGTTGATTTACTTGTTTGGCTGGTTAACTGCATTTTTAGCAACTTTTATTGAATTAATTTCATTACTGAAATTTCATTACTGTCAATAGTAATGAAATTCAGCACCCTAGATTTTTCAGATTATTTCAGAAAGACCACATCACCTGTACTTTACGCTGGTTGTAGCGTTTGCTGGTCTCTTCCTCCAGCTTCATGCTGTACAGTTTTGCTCTCAGAGTCTTCATGGCTTTCTCCCTGTTCTTCAGCTGGGACCGTTCCTGCTGGCACTCTGCAACCACGCCTTACAAACACACACAAAAGTACTATTCTTATGTGGGCATCCCATTAATCTGTACTAATTTCTCCTCATAAAAGCCCTGAAAACCTATTTTCTATTTATATCTATGAGCAAATATAGATAAATTATATGAATACAGTTTTCTGTCATAGTTAGAGCAGTTTTGCTTATTTCAAATGAAATATTTCTATATTTGTGTTTTTGTCTTTGCTCTTCCTACTGGTTTGAGGCAGGCAGGGCTCAAAGGTGCTTTAAAAGAAAGACACATAAGATACTTTTTTTCCATTTGCGAACAAAGGAAGAGTAGCCCTGCAACCCCTGTCTGTTAATGTGCCACTGTTTAATACGCTAATCTGTAACATGGTGTTGTATTACAACACATGGTGTTTGTGGTTTTTACCTGTAGGCAGGTGGACTATTCTGACCGCGCTGTCTGTGGTGTTGACATGTTGGCCTCCAGCTCCGCTCGCCCTCTTCGTGTCTATCCTCAGGTCCTTCGGGTTTATCGTGAAAGAGATCTAGCAGAAATGCACAAACACTCTTTACTCTTTACTCACAGTCTAAATTAAAAGCAGAAGAACAGAACTTCTCTTATCATCGTACCTGCGTGATTAATTCCATCCCACATCCCATTTCAACAGGAAATGCATCATATTAAGAAAATAAGACACTCTCCGACATGTCTTTTTTTGTACTTGATTTGTATTGATTCCTACAGGAAAACTTGGCTGTTTTAACAGCAAGAAGGAAAACAACAGATATGCACACGCTGTTTGTGTTTGCATCATCCATCCAGTCATCCACTCATCATGTTAAACAGTACCTCAGGGGGTTGGGGCAGCACAGCTACAGTCATGGTACTGGTGTGCATTCGGCTCTGTTTCTCAGTCTTGGGGATCCTCTGCACTCGATGGACTCCAGCTTCAAACTTCATCTTCTTGTAGCTCTGAGGGCCACTGATACTGACTGAGGCGTGACGTAGTCCACCTAGGTGAGCAGTAAGCACAGATACTGAATTAAGATACGATAAATGTACTTTATTAATCCCGTGAGGGAAATTCTTGCATTACAGCAGGAGAGACAGCAACAACAGGTAACAACAGCAAAATGAAATGATCTTCAAAATATATACAAGAAAATAATTTAAGATTGTTACTTGCTTATTTACAATAGAGGTGATTCTTTAGAGTCTCACGGCAAACTGGTGGCAATGAGTTGTAGATATTACTGTCAAAATCAGGCACTATTTTCACATTTAATTTCTGTATCTGTGGCATAACAAAGCTCCTCCTTGTGTTAAGAGTCAGTTATTGCAATACAAAAATAAAAAATGTATGTTTGTAAACCACCATTCGCCATCCGTCTCATATGTGTTGTCTATGTGAAGCCCTGATGTGATGTGGAGGTTTTCTGATGCTCTATACCAGCCTTTCTTCAAACATTTAAAACAAATCTAAATGAAAAAGGAAAGAAAATCTATGGAAGCGAAACATTAAATGTGTGGAGAAACAGTTTGTTATGCTTTGGGTGAACTGACCCTTTAATCCAGCAATAATCACTAGTGTATGTGTCCACTGACCTATGTCGCTGATCATGTGCTCCAGGATGTCAAAGGACCAACCATGATGCTGAGCGAAGCCCTGGTACATGTCAAACACCTTCAGAGGAGAGGAGACGGTACAAATCATTCAGTAAATACACAGAAATTGTTTTTTATGTTTTTTTATGTTCCTTATAGTCCTGTCTCCTCGTGTAGTACTGTCCTCCTGATGTAAAATCATATGGTGTTTCTGTAAGTAGGGGCATTCCCAAAACTTAAAAATACTCCTTTCTGGTTTGTTGATTTGTGGCCACCTTGTTATAAAATGTATTTATTGTTCTTCCTTCCAAATAAACATGCTGCTACCTTCTTGTTCAGGTATTTTAACAGTTTAAAATGCCAAATGATACACACCTCAGCAGTGAACAGCATTGCCTCCTGACCCCCAACACCGGCTGTGACTTCCAGGATGAGGTCGCTCAGATCAGCCTCCTCTTCAGGGATCAACAGCTCCAGGATCTGATTGGTGAAGCAGTTTGATTTGAGAGAAATGAAAAAAAAAAGCACAGTGAAAACATCATTGGTTAGTTCATGGTTTAACATTAGTTCTGTTATGTATTTATTTTGCTGCAGCAGTTTGTCACAAATCTTATCACAGTTCTACCTTTTGCCTAAGATGGCTGAATGTCTTGCACACAGCCTTCTCTTTCCAGCTCAGCAAGTTCTCGCAGGGCTGGGTCTTCATCTTTGAGAAAAAAACAAAATCATGCAGTAAGCTAGGACTGTGTGATATCGCAGTGCTGAAACAATGAATGGAATAATCAATTAGTTGATCAATGGAAAAATAAATACTATTTTGATTATCCATTAATCCATTTTAGTCAACAATAATGAAAAAATATTTGCAAGTTTTCTGTGTAACTGTAAAGGTCACTCTAAATATATCTGTTATGTATAGGATATAGGATTACACATAGTAGTGTTTAAATCTTGTCTGCCCAATCCTCCATTCATTTTGAGCTTGGTGGTTAAAACAGGAGCTCAGTTTACTATGTAGATCTTTTTTCATCCAATGAAATCTGTCTATTGTCACATAAGAAACAGAACTGACTTAGTAACTGGAGATAATCCACCTAAACTATTTATTGTCCTTTTGTGGCAGTAGCAGAGCAGTCTCACCTTTCAGGAGCATCTCAGTCTCAGTGATCTCTTTGTGTTTGGTGTCCAGCTCCCTGATGCTCTGGATGAGAGGGGCCAGCTGGGACACTTTACTCCTCTTGGTCCTCATCTCATCCTGACTACATTGCTCCTCCGTCGCACTGGTGTTGACTGCTCTCAAACATTCACTGTACTCTGTCTCCATCTTCTTCAGGTACTCCTGCAGAGACCTCCTGGCAAAAAGCTCATCCAATGACAATAACTTGGCCACCAGCGACGGTGTGCCAGTGTGAAAAGTTCTTGTAGTTCTGCCACAGTGATTTTGAAATCTAACAGTTTGGTTGAAGGACATTTGGTGATTTCTGAAAAGGAGGTATCAACTTATGAAAGACACACTTTCCTGTTGGAAAGAGGGTTACAGCTCTTCTGTAAGCCATTGTATAAGCAGATTTGGTGGGAAGATTGACTGTAAAGCGGTACAAACATATTCCTCATATAACTTGGCTTCGGCACATGCTGTTCTCCTTTGCGGAAGGAACATAAAACCATTCAAGAATGTGATAGTTTTAAATGTTTTTATTTCTCAGAAAAGTATATGCCAGTCTTACTTCAATAACAATTTATATTCTGTTGTTAAATCCGGAAGATATTAATTCGGCATAGTCCACCAAGCGCTGCTTTATTTTAATGAAATTTACAGTTTTGTGATTGATTCACATCGCCAACAACCACAATAAATGTGAACCAACTACCACAACCCAATCTGAAAATTTAGAATTAAAAAAACTGTGAAATAAATTGGCTTGCTGTGATTAAAGGCTGGATTTAAACCTACATTACATTATACGGACATCTGAGAAGTAAACAGTTCACTAACATTGTCTAGCTACCTAATAGACTATGTAATCTTTAAGTCAAACAAACGGTCGAATGCCTCCATTAGATTTTTCCTGTTAGCGGAAACATCGATACGTCTATAACGAAAATCATGAATTGTCTAAAGACTGTGTATCAAGTGATTGTCGAGGTTTGTTAGAAGAAATAATGCTCCTTTACCACCTTGCTGAAGGGCGCAGACATATTGAATGTCACACGCATGCGCAGTGGATGGGGCGTTACGAACCACGCCCCCTACAAAACACGGTCTGTGTATACGACTGACTGTGATCCAGAATATTTTAACGTTTGGTATCGTTTATGAAATTACGGCTTTATTATTATTATTTTTTTACATAAATGAACAAAACTAAGAAGTAGAGCTGGTGACTGTTGGAACAGTGCAAAAGACCACACAAGATGGTTTTAGAGGGATGTGTCAGTCGAGTCTGAATGAGTGTGTTCTGTATAAAATTGCTGTTTCTGCATATGTTAACAATATTCAAACATAGGTTTCCCCTTAAAATGTTTAAAGTGAGGAATTATACGTTTTAATTGTATTTTACTCAAACAACACAACTTTCATCAATGGGACACTTTGTAGTGCCCATGTTGTGATGGACACCATGCCCTGGTAGCATATTTGCAAACCCGCCAGAACAAAGTATGGAGGTAAGATATTCTACATTATCACATATGTTATTTCATTTGAATTTTGAATGGTCTCTAAATTTCCATAAGGGATAAAGACTCACATTTGAATTTAATTCTGTGGCCAGGGACATCCATGGCAACTTTAGATTAGTTTCTAATCAGGCATTGTAGGCTCATTTTACATTTGTATGAGCTGTCACATTCCATACTACTGTACTGTAAGTACTAATGGAAACAATGAAATAATATCCTAATATGACTTTTTTTTTTTTTTGGCAAAAAGTCAATAAGCAAAGTTCTTTTAAAAAATATTGTGACACACTTATTGCTCTCAAATCTCACTTATTGCTCTACAAATCAGATTTTTATGTGATTTATAATCATCTATGGCATATTTTCTGCCTTTCTTTTAGGATGTGCTGTCTATAAATGCCATCTTGGCTGTTTGGCCAGCAGCCATTATCACAGTGGCTTTTGTCCCTGCATCATTGCAAGAAAGGAGTATTTCCTTAATCACTTTAAAAACTGCTGCACTCAGCAAGCATCTCCAGCTGTTCCAGCTGCAATGGCAAGTGCTATGACGAAGGCTTCGGACGCTGTTGTGGCACGTACTGCAACAAATATGATGCAGACTTTGACATCAGCAGCTCCACCAGTGATGTCAGCAGAGACAGTTGGTCCTGCAAAGACTCGGGGGACTGCTCTGATGATGGCTTGACAAAGGCCCCTGCAACCACAGAGGCAGTGACTCTGGCAGCTTCCCCAAAGGAAACAGCTTTGATAATTGCAGATCCAATACTATCAGCAACAATGGCCCTCAAAATATTGAGTTCAAGGTACACAATAACAACATGTGGTTTGTGTAATTGGCAACTTGAGAAAAAAAACCTCAAGCTGCACATACAAAGACAGCACTCAACGAAAAGTCAGACATTACTGCAAATCATCACCTAAAGTCTGTGTGTTGATTAAAAAAAAGTCTGACAGTCACTAGTTCACCTGATGTTCTGGAGGTAGAAATTCTGACAGAGATTGTAATGGAGAACTGGTTCAGCAAGAACACAGAGAGTGATTTCTTCGTCGTCTTTCTATTTCACAGTGTTTGTACATTGAACATCAACTGAAAGCATCTAATAAAGTTTGATCATGACTTGAGTGAGGATTTCCTCCCATGTGTATTTGCCTAAAACGCACATAAAAACCATGCAACTAAAGTAAAAAGTGTAAAGTGAAACACAACAGGTAATGTAAACTAAACCAAACTGCCACATCCCCCAGCTCCCCTCTTCCTAGTTTCAATGAAAGAGCCACTTCACACATTCCAGGCAGGGGTGTGAACTCAACTGTCCTTTGAATGGCCAGTCTTTTTAGCTTTCCCCCCTCCAAACTGTGGGATTCCTGACAGAATTAAGATAATTTTTCTCCTCCAGTCTCATCTTTTGTGTTTACCTTGCAAAATTACACCAGTTAATAGTATACCAATAACTACAACACTAACTAAAATAACCTTTTTTAACAACGCAATTTGACTTGATTCACATTTTGTACTTTGTGGAATGGAAGGAATGTAAAACTAACAAACAATAAATAGTGTACACTATCTCACACAGTATCCCAATTATACACTGGTGAACATGTGAGGAATGTATTGTATTGAATGTTTGTGAAAGTGTATTTCACATGTAAAAATGGTTCATGGTAGATTTATCATGAACTCCCTTAGCAATATTGACCTGCATATATATTGTTGTGATTTTTTGAATGATTACAGTGCACCACTTCTACAATATTTCTACTTTTACTATAATGTAGCCCTATATTCAATTCGGCTGCGGCTTGGTAGCTTCAGATATTTCAGTGCTGTAGATAGAACCTAGTTTATGTGAGCAACAACTACTGTGATAGAGTACAGCGAGGCCATCATTATGTTCATTTCCGAGTACCACGTAGGGAGGGAAAAACCAGTGGGATTACGTAGACTGCGCGCTGACATCACTGCCTAAAATAGCAGTCCCCATTGGTTGATAGTTTAAAGGGACAGCCACCCACCTCGCTGTGATTGGTTTGCGCCTTTTGAGCACGGATTTCGAATAAGAAGCAACGACTGGCGGATTTTTAGTTGAGCATTTAAAACAGATAGAGCGGGTCTCGGTCGCCGGTCAGTTCAGTTGGCAAAAGGAGGGAAGCAAGAATCTGCTTTGGATAATACTATCTACAAACATAAGGTAAGATGTTTTACTTAACATCTCCCAGCCTCCGAAGTGTCGATATTAAGATGCTAGGTGTGTAATAATGGGTTTGTCAGCAACGTTAGCTAGCCTGAGTAACGTTACTCATTAGTTAGGTCGGTCGAAAAGCAATGGGAATGAAATGTCTACTAACAATACGAACGGACACTATGCTGAGTTTCAGAGTATATTTAGTACTGATAGTTTTGGTAAATGCTGTTGCAGAAGAGCTGGTAAAGTAAGTTTCCGTCTTAGTTTTAAACTAGTCATACGCCCACTGTACGCGCGAAAATGTAGGTCAGTAAATGATGTTATCTGGCACTAGACATTTATCTGTTAATAAGCATTAGGTTATAGCATAGGGGGAGTTTTGTGTCGAAAACACGAACATATGCATTTAATGACTTGGGTCCTCTGGGTGAGTATATTCACGTCACTGCTGATACCTTTCCGCCAAATCTACATCGCGCCAAAACCAACCATTTGTTTTGTAAAATATTTGGCGGTAGAGTGCCAAATTATATTCAAAGTTGGTCTTAACAATTTAATAACAATATGGTCATGTTATTTCCGCATTCATGTCAGGAATCTTAATAGCTAATATTGATGTTGGAGGTAGCAAGGCCTACGTTAGCTTGCATGAGAGAAGCCATGCTGACAGTCACATTCAGTATGTAAAGTTTAATATAATCTCCTGATCTGTCTGCTTTATCTAGGAGTCTACATACAAGACGGTGTGTATGTTTCATCCTAAGAAAGCCACAATGAAATGCCCTCGCTACGAGGTCACCAAGACCAACAATATGGAGAAAAGCTCTGCTAATGTGGCTGCTGCAGAGTACAAGGGGCTTCACCACAAAGCTTCCCCAATGAAAGAGCCCACCCCCATCAAACCTCAGTGCCCACCTGCAGGGGTGACCACAGTGTTGTTCTCTCTCAACAACACCACCAGAGCAGTCCACAACAAGGAAAACAGCACCAGCAGGGAGCATGACAGGACTCTGGATGAAGGGCATGAGGACAGCGGTTATTTGTCTCTACACAACAGCCAGATTGATGATCACCATGGGGATGAAGAGGACGACCACATCCAGAAAAAACTCACAGCAGCTCTGCTGCCTTCCTCTACACATCATGAAAAGACAATCTCACCAAATAATTCTCCCTCCAAATGTCAAGGGAGGACAAACTCTAGCTATCCAGTGGTGGCGGCTTCCACTCCTGTAGATCGTCCCAGGAGGAGAACAGCAGCATATTCATCATCATCCACCCCTTCCAATCGTCACAGTGACCCCAACCTGCCTATATTGAAGTTTCAGCAGGCTGTGTGTGAGGAGCTTGCCAAGAGCTATCGGAAGAATAAGAAGTAAGATTTTATTCTCATATTGTGGCTTTAAAGAGAGCAACAAAGACATTTTACTCATTTGCTGCTGGCAGGTACTAGATACTGGCCTATATTAGGGGCAGAAAAGCACCAAATGTCTCTGCCTATGGTATATCTTAACAAACTGTAATAAGGGAGTGGGAAGTCTGTTTTCATAGTCCTATACTCAGTGAAACCATATTAGGGTTTAAGATTAAGAAAATTACTTCTCACATCCACTATTCCATTTGACCGAACAAGACTTGCACAAATGTAAAATGTTCAGTAAATAAGTGAATCACAGTTGTTTTTCTGTGTCTCAGGTATGACTGGAGCATTGTCTCAAAGGTGGCAGAGGATTATCTTTTGGATCGGGTGATCGGAGGCCAGATGGGCCGGGAGTATGTCGACATGTTCACATCACTGCTGTCCAGGAACATGAGAAGCATCCTGACCAACATCCTGGCCCTGCTGGGAGACATGGACCTCATTAGGTAAACTTCAAATGCTTCACCATGTTGAGAGACGGATGTGTTTTATCTATCTGTTTAAAGCCAAACACAATTAGCAACTGTTGTAAATAATTCAACTCTCTCTTCATAGTTACCGTGTCTTCTCTTTATTCATCACATGTTCACCTTTTCTCACCCCACAGCTGTAAGAAAGTGAGCAGGACATGGAGGAAGATCATCTGTGAGGATACTACAGCTCTGAGCAGGTGTCGGCAAGCTGAGGAAGCACTCAGGGTGAGGAAACCCACACACAAACCCACGCAAGTGTTCTCACATTTAAGAAACATAAGTGAGAAACTGGTATTTTGTTGCCTTGGATCATCAGTGGGATTGTACACTTACAGAGGAAAGATGCTGCCTCTGATCTTTACATGCTTGGCATGATGAATCATAGCTCAAACACACACCATGTATGTCCTGAAATGATACTAGGAATTCTTAAGTGCTAAAGTTGAAGGCAACTGGAAGCCCAGTAGCCTTCAACTTAAGCACTTAAGACTACCATGACCTGGATGACTGAGAACCTTCACAGAGACACTGGGAATTACACCACAGAACAACCACCTTATATTGCTTTTATCATCAAACTCAAAAAAATCACACATTTCTAAATTTGTATTCAATTTAACTTGAGGTTTGGTGTATGTTTTATCTTAATTTGTGTTTCATGTGGATCTTTCAAGATCGCAGTGCATGTTCAGGCATACTTGGTTTAAAAACTGTGAAATACTAATACCCACTGAAACCTATTCTATGTGTTTTGCATGTTCTAAACAGTTTGTTTATTCTTTTGTTTAGGAGTCAAGGAGCTCTTTGAGACAAAGGGGTTGTGGTCTAACAAGAGATGTGGCTGTGTCCAGGATGGTGCTATCCTGCATGCAGACCCTGGCCTCATCAAGCACTCCATCATCATCATCATCATCATCATCCTCTTCTTCCTCATCTGCCCAGAGCTGCAAGGTCAATAGACGAACTCCTCTCTCTCAAAAGGGCAACATGCCCAATTCTCAGTGTACACGCTTCAAAGATTACATGCAGGTGAGTGTTCTGCATCTAACTTATTTTCATTATTGATTTAATCTACCAGTTATTTTTTCTGTAACTTATTTGGCCCTATAAAAGAAAATTGTGAAAATGCCAATCAGTGTACCAAAGTCAAAGGGCTAAATGTCCAGATGTATTTATTTTAATACAATGTAAGACAACTAATGACAGTAAAATATTATTTTTGAGAACCCGGAACCATCGGTAAGCAATAAGCATTTTTACTTGAAAATAGTTGCTGATTAGTTTTTCTATTCATCCATATATTGGATGATTATTGCAGCCCTAGTATAAAGGTATATTGGGGTTGTCACAGTGAAACCTGCTGGAGTTTTGGTGTGGCATTGCTCTTGCATACAATAGTGAAAAATAAATTTTAGGCTATGGGCATACATTAATGTATTTTTCTTGAGATTCTAGCTTTAACTAATGCATGTCTTCTGTCCAGGCTGCCAGCACTCTGAAGCAACACGAGTCTCTGCGTCCCTGCAAGCGCTGCGGATCACCAGCAACTCATTCAGCTGAGACCCAGAGGGCCACATGCACACGCCTCAACTGTCTCTTCGACTTCTGCACCTGCTGTCAGGAGGCTTTCCACGGCTCGACACCCTGCCGAACGGTGCAGCCCAGGACCCAGTTTCTCAGTTCCAAGACAACCCCGATCATACCGGGGAGCGCTCGCAGCAAGAGGAACATCAGGCGCTTATGACAGAGTTTTACTGAGATTTTAATCACTGACTGTTTTAACTGGGCAGGGTCATCTCTCTCTGCACCGGCAGCTTGGACAGCGAGGGATGTTTTTTTTTTTTTTAATGCAAGGATGGTCTGGAAGTGGCTTCTGCATGTGAACAATGTGGCAATAAAAATTTGTGTAACAGGCAGACCTAAATCCATCTGAATCAACTGACTGAAGCACTTGTTAAAAAAAAAAAACACTACTGGGACAATCAACCAGAAAGTGTCATCTGGCTAAAACTGTTGTCGTCTGTGAGCGACAAACAAATCTGATGCCAAAAAGACTGATATCCTTTAAAATGTACAATTTTATTATGTTTTAAAATGAAATGTATGTAAATGTATTTTATTGTCACATTTTAAATAGTTTTGTATATATTTTTTGCAATAAATGTTAATTTTCAGGATATCTTTAAATGTTCAGATTCAGTGTATCTGTGTTTCATGTAAATAGACGTTTCATAAAACTTAACTTTTTTTGTCGGTCTTCATTTATCCCAGAGCTACATGCACTCCAGTTGAGTTTTACCATTGAAATGGTGAAAATTGAGTTATGTATTTAAGTCAATTGACAGAACATTAATCTGCAACAGATAATTGATAATCAAATGTGAAGATAATCTTTAGTTGCATTCACAAACAATTAAAAAAATAGTTACAACAGTAAAATACCACTGTGAAGAAGATGTGAATTAATGTATGAGTAGTATTAATCCAATTATATAATATGTGACAGTCGCAGGATATTTTTTATACTACTTTACTTTAGAAAACTTTAAGTACATTTCTTTGATTACATACTTTTGCTTTTGATGCAGAACTTTTATAGTGCGCTGTTTGTACTTTTACTTGAGGACCTGAGTACTTCTACCACTCTACTTCCAGCACAGTCTTGCAGGTACATAATTTTTTACTGCGTCATCATTTCACTGTGTCAAAAGGCTACTTTATTTAAGGGGTTCTTATTTACACTTCTACAGTGTTCAAGGAAAAACAGTCTTTCTTCTGCATTGTTTTAAATGTGTTAGGTGTTATCTAACCATTTAAACGCAAATGGAAACCTTCAATTAAACCTTCAATACTTGGATAATGTGTACGTATTACAGTTTGTGTGATGTTTAAGCCCTGGTCACGTCCTGATTTATATCACTAGAGGGCAGCCTTGTCTCCTCCCTCTGAAGCTCCTAAACTAAAAATGAGATTGTTCTGACAGTGTTGTGAAGTGTGTTGATGACGGTTGTTCAGTCCTTTTTTTTTTAATGGAGTTTCAGTCAGCACCGTCAGACCTGCAGCAAACACTGAGAAGGCACATCTGCAGAAACCATGCTCAGCCTCTGATGCAACTGAACATTTTGATCTATTTTCTTGTCATAAATTAGTCTCTTACAAACCCCCCAGCTTCATGGAAGTTCAATACTAAACAGTTGGATCAGTTTTAGTGTTTAGTGTTTAATGTACAAGCAGATAATTAGAGATGAGAAGAGAAAGTTTTAATAGATCATGGCATCAAATTCAAAAATTACATTGAATTTAGCATGGTGTCAGTTCATGACTAGGTATTCAAAGCTAAAAGTTTTTGATATTTCTCATAAAAACAGTTGTTGTGCACTTAGTGTGCTTTTATAGTACATCTGATGCTCTATAATGCCTTGTGAGCCACACTTCAAATAAGTTATTATCAGTTTGTGTTGAGAGAAGAAATACCTCTTGCATTTCTTATCACTGAGAATTTGAACGCCTCGCCTCTGCCACGTTCCCCTTTTAAAAAAAAGCTTTTCCTGAATCAGTCATAACTTGTTTAGGAAAGTTATGAAGCTCCGAATAGCATCACTGACATTAGATGGTTACCTCTGACATTTGCAGGATGACCCATTTGTATCTCCTCTCTCTCTCTCTCTCTCTCTCTCGCTCTCTCTCTCTCTCTCTCTCTGTTATAGCTGGGTCGCTCTGTGTTTTGTTGTGATGACGCATGTAAACATCAGTCAACTTCCATTCATGTGTCAGCTCTCGCATGGGAATTATTTTTGTTGAACGGGATGTCCTGTGATGTGGAAAAACCCTGCTAGTGTCTCAGAAGGCGCAATTGCAGGATGTAGTTATAGCTCCCCATGAAATACTGTATTACTAAATATGCTGTCTTAAAATTACATTATGGAGAACAATGGACAGGAAAGGAGAAATAATTGTACTGGGTACACAAAGAATACAATACTGAAGTCAGGATAAAATGGTGTTAAAAATATTACTGTGTGATAAAAGTAAAGAGTTGAGAGTTTTAGAACACCTCCATTTTCCAAGCAGTTATTAAATTTCACATAATTCAGTCTCTGTGTTTCTGAAGTTAAAGCACAGAACAAATAAACAATTGAAAATTTTAAAAACATGGAATCAAGGAATCCAGGACTTGTTGAACTAAATTTAGTCTAAATTTTTACTCATCCAGCAGCTGAACACTTTTGTGATGTTCTTTCTACAATGGAAATAAAATATTGCCTAGAAAGTTTGTCCCAACACAGTTGCAGAAATTCCAGCAAATGTACTGCACTTAAAGGTTGCTGTGCTTCCAACTTCTGTCCATTTCATCCCAAAACAGCTCAATTGGATCTAAGTCTGGGGGACTGTGCTGGACCTCTATCATTAGAAACTACCACCTTCCTCCTTTCTTCTGTTTTGTGTTTTAGGATGAACCCCTCTGATGTATCATTTTACATCAACAATGCCTCGAAATGATGGCGTAAAAGGAGCCATTCCTTGTAATGAACCCAAATCTGCAGCTCGCCTTGGCCTTATAGTGAGTTTCAGTTCATTGTTAAGCTGTCCAGTCCACAAGTTTACAGCTAACACAGAGTTGGTGGAGACCAAAAACAGAGCAAAATTACAGGAAATACTGGATTTACCTTTGCCAGATGGTCAGAAACACTACTCCACATGAAAGCTAATATTGCTCCTGAGGCATATATAAGCATCTGTTTCCTCACAAGTTTGTCATATCAACTTAAAAGGTGATAATGTGTCTGTCCTTTTTCACAATTTCACAGTTTCCACTGCCCCCAAGTGACCAAAAAAAAAT
Organism: Lates calcarifer; assembly: GCF_001640805.2. NCBI lineage: Eukaryota > Metazoa > Chordata > Actinopteri > Centropomidae > Lates > Lates calcarifer. The sequence continues at coordinate 14,761,527 of NC_066848.1, forward strand.
CTGCTATTGCAGCTTAAAGAGACACTTATTGAATATTTGTATACTGAAAGAATATCTGATTTTTCAAACTCTCGAATATCAACATAGGTATCAGCAACAGAAAGTATCTACCAGGCTCTTCTTCCAACAAACATACCAAAGGATTACAAATGTACAAGTAACACATATCTGTTGCCTGAAGAACGGACACAGAATGTATTGATATAAGAGAAAGAGGAGCAGCAGCTGTAACATGTAAGAAAATGTTACATTGATGGAACTAAATGGACTCTTTTGTCAAGTGTCAGAGCTGCTGATGTCGCTGCGGTGGTGGCTGCTGATTAATCTAAGCTGTGGCCTTTTGCTCCCTCAGCGACTCAGGATCATTTATCTGGCAGATTTATTGATCCGCTGCTGCACTGAAGACGCCCCCTAACACAGTCAGTCCTTGGTCTCCACTTCTGTGTGTGTGTGTGTGTTAATAAAGTGGTGCACCATGGTGACTGGAATCACAACATTCCAGCCTCATATATTGTTAAGGCATTTAGAGCAACTTGCTGCAGGTCAACATTTTGGGAAAATGGTATCCACTTACCTGTGATGTTAATGAAGCATGAAAGTGTTAATTCATTATTTATCAGTGTTTAGCAGCAATCACGTCTGCTTTTCATCATCCCCTTCTCTGATTTCTCTGTCATATTCGCATTTATCTGCTCGTCCTTGTATTTTACTCTATTCTGCTTTTTTCTTTCTGTCTGTCTTTTTTTTTTTTTTTTTTTTCTTTTTTTTTTTTTTTTTTACATAAATAGCTCATTTCAGCCCAAGGATACAGGAGAAGGGGGGGTTGGTATATGACAGGGCAACATCGGGACCATGTGAGCTGTGTGTGTGTGTGTTTATCAGGTTGATGATCTTGACGCTCAGCTACTTCCCACGTGTCAATCGGCTGTATGTCACCAAAGTTGAACTGTAAAAGCCCTGAAAAGAAGCTGTCACGCCATCGCCTCCAGGGAAACGAGGGGGAAGCAGGAAGTGAATCAACTTTTCAGACTGAGAATGAGGATGGAGGAGGGAAGCCTGGCTGGTGACTTTATGTTTTTAATCAACAAAAGGCAGTTTAACCAGCCTCGCCTACTTAGATAATCTGGCCAAATTGTTTGTTCAAAACCCTTTTACTGTTGTTTTGTGTGTCTTGCCCTGTTTTATTACTTAATTCTAGTGATGTTGCTACATTTTCAGATTCTAAATTGGCCAATAAATTGTCCTCACGATGAGCTGTTCTCAACAGCTGTTCCTAAGATCAAGAATGAAGTTTAATTCTGGGTTTGTAAGGCCAACACAGACGAGAGATCTTCCAAGTGATCTGGTAAAAAAGAGAATTTGAGCATCAACAAATCCACCACAATAGGCCAAACTCCATCTCAAAAGCTCCAGACCAGCTACTAAACGGAAAGGCTGTTATTTCTTTATATAATTCTGGATTTTGCACACAAAGTGTACCTTTCGCTTAACCTGCACAGAAATAATAATGATGGTTAGTGGCTGTTGACTGAATGGCCAGAATCTGCATTTGTCACAGCTTTGTTTACTTACTTTTGTGTTATGAATGATATAGAAATATAAGACTAAGGCACTATGACATGAAGAGGTTCAATGTGCACTTGATTTCAAAGCGTTCACACACGCACATACGCACGCACGCACACACACATACATACACAGTGCTTGGTGTTAAAAGGCTGCCGCCCTCTCTCTCTGCCTATTTTTACTCTGTTTGGTCCATTAAGATCAGCAGTGATGAGAGTTAATGAATGAAGCCTCTCCACAAAATAGGCAGTAATCACAAATGTCCTGGAGACACACACACATACATACACACACACACAAAGTACACACAACCATAATGCTTACACAAAAACACACATATTGACCAGAGGTTTTTTTTTTTTATGACGACAAATCTGCCTTACTCTTGGACAATCTATTAAATGCACACACAAAGACACACACACACACACACAAAACATAAGCACACACTATTAATAGTGCAGACTATTGGATTTATTAAATAACAAGCAAACTTTCAAAGTTAAGTACATACATTAGAGCAAAAGTTATACAGAATATACACACTCATACAGGGTGACTGAAAGGATCAACATCTCTGCTTGGCATGGCTGTAGAATCTTAGTCTTTGTTTTACCACACGTGAAATTTAGCCATTTGATTGAAATTGATACGAGATAATGCTGAATCAGCAAAGTCCTTCAAGCCTGTCATCCACGCAGAGTGACACCTTTGCTTCTAATTATAAGATCGGCTGATCTGGGTGCAGCCCTGCAGAGCATTGCTTATGACATTTATGAGTCAAATATCCGCTGCCATTTTGACACTTGTAAACAAAGTGAATCACAACAGAGAAAGTAAGCCGTTATATCTTAACGTTAACTTAACACCAGAATTCATTAATCCAAAGGAAACAGTATGGTATAATGGTTGTTTTCCATTCATTACTTTAATTTTGTGACTGTATTGCAAACAATTTTAGAAAAATGAAAATGAGAGTGAAAGAAAACATTAGAATATTTGCACTGTTGATACTGCATATCTAAACTAGAATTACACTAATATGAATTATTTAGATAATTTACATAATCTGCTGTTGACCTCTGATTTCTACAGAAATTTTAAAAAGATCACAAAATCTTCAGAACAGCAGCTAAAAAAGGAAAATGGTGCAGCAGTAACACTCATTACCTGCAAGTGGTGTTGATGTTAAAATGACAGCAGCTATTCTTTTCTTTTCCAGCAGGTGATGACATGAACATGTCTACATCTGCACATCTAATTTGCTGCTACTTTTCCTTCATGCCCGCTAAATAAGAGCATTTTTTTTTTGTTACAAAAGGCATGAAGGGCTTCAAATCTACTGTATTACACAACTTCCTTTGCTGTCAGGAAAGAGCTCCAAACACTGCGCATTAAACCTGTAAATGGGAAAGCCTTTATCAACTGCACATAGGCTGAATCATTACTGTGTCACTGCAGTTAGGACAGGAAGCAGCAAAAAAGACATTTACAGAAATATCACAGATTATGACCCAAACTTTGCTTTTAGGCACATGGGGTTTCAGCACAGTTAAATCATCCAGAGGTGGTTTTGGTTGGTTTTGCAAGACAGCAAGAAAGCGATTAATGAGAGAAAGTAAGAAACCATTTTTAAAGGTTGGAGATGGGTGTGATGAACAGAGCAGAAACAAACCATCCATTTGAGTGGGAACTTTTTTTCATCACCTGCCTCCTCTTACAGTGGGAGCTATTACAAAGCAGAGCTGTGGAAACTCACAGCTGGATGAGTGAGAAATCTGCTAATGGTGTGAAGCATGACAATATGACTGAAAGCATGTCTACTTTCAGACCTTTAGAGAACCTCACAACCATCTAAAATCGTGAAAGCTGGCTGAATAGGAATGAAAGGTGTAATAGTATATTGATTCTTAAGGCTGTGATGTAGTTATGATGTAGTTATTAGTTTTGTCTCAAATCATACTGAACTAAAGCAAAGCCTGGATTTATGCCACCAACAGGAATTCAGACCGACAAAATCTTTTCAGAATAAGGGCAGAAATATTGGATATTTTTTATTACTGTCAACAAATCCCATGAAAAGACAAAAAACTAATATAAATGTATTTCCCAAAACACCTGGGCACCACAAACATTACTGAAACAGGAGTAAATAGTGCATTTGTTAGGGACTAACAAACTTTTAAACTGTTAGCTGAAGTGAACGTCATAACAGCAAAGTCTACACCCAGTTACTGATAATGTGTCACTGTCCATGGTGCTGAGGCTCACACAAGTTCAAGTCACACAATCGCTCTGTTTTGTGTCCTACTGCTCAGTTATTTTTCTTCCCTAACATTTTTTTCATCATAAACATTGAGGAAAGTATACTAAGAGTTATGAAGCATATATGACCATTAGTAACACTTTGCCTTTACAACAAGATTTTACATTTTTTTGTCAGTTGTGGCTGTTCATGTCTATATGAAAGTGTGTTATTAAGATACTTCCTAATAAGATATTCAGACAGACTTTCTCCCAGTACTGGGATAGCTGGCAAGAAGAGGCACTTAAATCAGTTTTTTAGTCAACGAGGAAAGAAAAAGTCATTTTAGGGTAAAAGAAACACACCCAGTTTGTACCCAGTGTTTTCATGTCAGTGTCACTGCATTTTATGTCAGTCAGTTGACACCCATGGGGAAAAAGTGAAGGTCGCTTGCTGCTTTATCCTCATATTAGTCAACATGTTGTCACATCCATCTATATGATCACATCACTTTTTTAAATTCAAATTTACATAAGGTCTGATTAGCTACCTTACCTGTTTTTAGTTGTTGTTTTTTTTTAAAGTTATTTTTCTGTCATTTTGCTTTCATTATGACAGTGACAGTGGAGAGAGACAGGAAAGGCCGGGGAGACAGAGGGATGAAATGCAGCAAAAGGCCCAAGATGGATTCAAACCTAGGCCACTGTGGTAAAGACTCTGGCCTTAACATCTGTCATGATCTACCAGGTGAGCTACTGGAGTAAATATACGTTGCCATTTATGGTCTATGCACCCAAAATTTAATTCATTTGGTTTCCAGTCATACAACAGTTCTATATGCTGCTTTTCACCCAAAAAGGAATGATATTTTGGGGTAAATACAATATCCTGTAGAATTTTTAGCAAAAATTTCAACCATCGGCAGCTTACGTTCTGTATGTATTATCTATCAAAAACCCAAACTGATCAAACTCAAAACTTTAATTGTCAAACAATCAGCCAGACAAAACAACTCAGCTTTGAAAAATAAACCAACATCTTTTATTTGGTGAGTGGTGTACATCACTATATGCACTAAAGGCAGGTCTATGCACAGTTATAACTTCTTTGCTCTACATATTGAATAGTATAAAGTGATTATATGCATCTGTGTCCATTCAAAATGTGTTCCCCTTCCTCTTCCTCTTGTATTTCCGTTTTATCATGAAATTCTCCTACACAACTTGTTCAACATTTAGATCATGATTGCACCACTGAAAATGAATGAGACAACTGCTAATTTGAATTTAATGCAACAGATGTTCTGTTGAAACTTGTTCCAGTTTATTTATTCATAGTAGAACAATAAATCTATTTAATGTTATCATTCTAATGAAAAAAAAAAAAATCAAATGCTCCATTGTAATTATATCCAGTGACAATAGATTTTCTATAAAGCAGTGATTCTACTGAAAGCCAATGGTGCTGGAGTTCTCTATTGAAAGATGATGGAACTATTTAAGGTAAATATTTCCACTGAACAACAGTTGTCTTGAAAATAATGTGACAAATATTCCAATTAAATTCTACAAAGCAGTGATTAGAATGAAAACTAATGAAGATTAATTGTAAGTGCTCTATTGGAATCTAATGGTTGGTTGGTTAGTGAAAATAAGACAGCACTCAATCACACACATGTTCCATAACACAACATAATCAGACAAAGCTAAGGTTACAACAGATCCACCAAAATTCAACGGGAAAGTTATTCTATTAAAATGCTGTTCCACTAATGTTCAGTGGGTCAGATGTTTAAATGGAAGTTAGGGAGACAAATTCTACTCAAATCTAGCAGGTCAGTGTTTCCATTAAAAAATTATTAGGCAGAATGGTTCCACCAATGGTGCTACCACCCATTAAGAATTAATTGGACAAATGCTCTAATGAAAGTTAATACATTAATGTAAAATGAGAGTTCAGTCAATCAGACAGATGTTCCCTTCAAATAAACTCATTTAATGCTAGTGACACAGGAGCCACTGAAAATAAATAGGACAGCTTTTATATTGAAAGTAATTGCAATGGCTGTTCCATTGAAGTTTAACAGGTCAAATGTCAATTTAATGTTAATGTATTCACTCAAATTTATTAATTAATTTAAGGAAGTATTTCAGTTGAAGGTTTATATTATGCAACAATAATCTTTAAACAAAATGTGATATATATTTATTATTCTATTAAACGTAAATGGCCTAGGTTCAGTACAGTTTGCTCCACTTACATTTCTATAAAGCAGTGATTCAATGAAAGCCAATGGTGCTGGCATTACACTGTAAAGTAACTAGACATGTTCTCTATTGAAAGTTAATGGAACTTTTGATAGTGAAAACAAAAGGTTCACTATTGAAGGTGAGTGCTGTTCTATTGACATTCAATGGGTCAAATGTTTAACTGAAAGTAGATGGGACAAATTTAATTCAAATTCAGCAAGACACTCGTTCCTTATTAAAACAAAATTATGAGGGGAGAAATGTTTCCGTTGAAGGTTGATGGAACAACATTGATCTGAGAAAGAAAGTAAATGTGGTACTTCTGTTTCTATTTACTGTTGCCAGTTGCCTTTCTCAAACGCTGACTGACCAAACTGCACATGGACATGCATGTTGCTCGGTGCGGCCCAGAATCATTAGTGATTAGTATTGTGTATATATAGTGTATATATACAGTGTAAACATGTACTGTGTGGATGGATAGATAGATAATCACATTGGAGAACACACCATCGTTGGTTCATTTGACTTTTGAATGTCCTTTGGATTAATATTGTGTTGTTTTTGGAATGGGCAGTTTCATGGGGATGAGTTGAGGTATTCACTTGAGCACAGGCCCCTCCTCAAAGTGGCTGCAGGAAAAAAAAACATGGAGAGAAAGTGGATAGAGAAGAGAAGGTGTTATTGATGAGAAACAACCTCTATTCCTCCTACAAATTTACAAATTCAGGACTGTTGCAAATGTCAGTCATTGTTCATATAGAATTGGTTTTAGGTTTTAGGTTACAACTAGGTTGGTTAAGAGTAATATGTCAATGAGGGCCACACTTCTGACAGTACAAACATTTGTCTATAAGTGTGTGTGTCAGCACCTACCAGCTGAAAGTTGTTTAGGAGGTGATCTACATTGATGTCATCGTAGTTCTCTTGGAAGGTGTTGGGTTCATCCCTGGACTCCTCAGGGTCGCTGGTTCCAGGATCTTCTAGGCTGTGTGCGTATGAATACATTTGAATAATTTTATTTAATAACATCTTATTTCTACAAATACTTGACATTCTATGGCACAATCAGGGAAAAGATAATGGAAAATAGAAAGTGACACCTGACAAGAAAAAAAAACCTTATTTTTGCTTAAATAATTCATTCCTATGTGTTGTTTCATAACCATAAATTAAAATGTACTGATGTTCTGCAGACTTATAGCTACATATTATCTTGGTCCAGTGTCATTATATCTTGTGACTGTTTCCTTTATTGTTATCATTTTTTGTGATCTTAAAAACTTTCAAGCTGCAGATATGGCTATTTAGTCTTGGTCCAAGTCCACGTTATGGAGACTGCAGACCTGAATGTTGGAGAATTAAGCTGCATTTATTGTTTGTATGTTTTAGTGAATGTCTTGAAAAAAGTTTTAAGTCTTTATAAAAATCTGTGGTTAGTAACAGAAGGAGGCTTTTTTTAGTTCACCTGAATTGGTTGGGTCTCTGAACTATAAAATGGTCTCCATAAAGCCAGGAGTGATAGTCTAGCGAACAGCAACAACCAAAGTTTAGTGGTAAAGTCAGAGATCATCAACTGTTCATTTTACATCTCATTACGAAAAGCTGAGCTCAAGAAATTCAAATTAGACTAGAATAAAAAGGCGAAAGGTGTGGTATTTTCAAAAATGCAAAATAATACCTGAGTGTTTCCATTGCAATTTTACATTTCACTTTAAGGAAACCCAGAAGTTATGCACCTATACAGTCAGCTTATGGCAGAGAATGAAACCAAGGTGGACATGTGAAGATATGGAAGACTGATTCCTACCTTCTCTTTCCTGTTAAGACTGAGTTCAGGTATTTCTTGACAGCCATCTGTTTGCGGAAGCGGCTGTAATTGTCTGTAAAGATGGCATCTGAGTGACGCTTCACTGGCTCCTCCATCAGCTCATCACTGGACAGAGGAGAGATCATGAAAGAAACAGAGAGAAGGATGAATGTGTTACAGTTGAGAGGGCAGCAGGTTTCAATGCAGAATCAGTACAGCTCAGGATCTGTGATTCATGTTGTCTTTTCTTGTGTGTGTGTGTGTGTGAGTCCCTCCTGGCAACAAACATGTAATGACGAAGTAATGGCATAAATTAACCTTTAAAAATGTTTAGTCAATTACAAAATGCATCATCAAGCAGGTCGGGTCCTTTCATTGTAAATGTCAGTGGGTCCTCTCAGTTAAACAGTAAATAGACAAGACAAAAAGTTCACCTCTCTCAACATGAAATAGGTGAAATGTGATGTATTTTCACTTTTTACAAAAAGCCTCATCTGATGTCCAAGTTACAAAACATGGTTTTGACAGGAAACATTAAAAATGTTCATATAATTAATTTGTATTTTACATAACTAAAGGAATTTATGATGAAATTTGGGAAATCAAATCAACTTTTTGATGTTTGCTTTATCAAGAACGTTTGGCTATTTTTCAAACTCAGTTTTGAATCATGGATTTTGATAGAAAACATGCCGTCTTGAACTGAAAAACCAAAATCCTTGAATTAATATGTTGTCTGTTTTTCCTTCATAACTAAACCACACATTTAAATATGCTCTGTGTTTTCCTTGTCTTTGTGAGCGTGAACTTCTGTATGAACACAAATAGCTCTGTCAGAAAAGCCCTGATATTTAACCTCAAACTATTTAAGAGTTTGTCATACTCTGAGGTGACATTTCTCCATGGTTCCACATTCACTGTGGCTTTGGACCATTAAGTGACAATTACAATTTTTAATCATTCTTGCCTTTAACTCATTCAGTCAAATTCCGTGTGGATTCGATGTTGTACATTCAGATGAGGAGGAGGCTGAAGTTGACTTCAGATTGTTTTTGTTGTAAAAAAATCATTTGAATTTAAAGTTTCATAAATCTTGAAACAGTTATTAAAAAACCTCTGATCTCTAAATTTTCTTCTAGTCTTTGTTAGACAGGTCTACACAGCAGTTTATAAAGATTAGACATGGACTTGCTATAGTTTTGACAGTGAAAAAAACATTTTATTTTCTGTTTTCCAAACCTGAAAAACTAAAAAAAAAGGATTCAAGCGTTAAATAATATTTCAAGGTGTGACTATGAAAAATCAGCCAGTAAATAAATAAATAAACAATACACTATGGTTTTCCTTTTAGTTGCGATTCAAAAGCGAAATTCAGCCTTTTCCCCTCTGCCTGCCCACAACACGGACGGGAAGGTCACCTACCTGACCCGCTTTCCGATCAGAGACTCCAGGTACCTCCGCGCTGAAAGCTGTCCCAGGAGTTTGCTGTATCCGCTGGTGAACAGACCGTCTGCGTGTCTCGTCGGTCTGCACAGCACATCACAGGACAGTCACATTAAGCTCTGAACACAGCTGCCAGGTTAACACGCCAACAAATGAAAAATGGACGCGCACCAGCTCCAATTCTGAGCGCGTATTGGTTCTAATTGCACTCATAATGCGCTGGTTTACTTTTCCATTCTGCTCTAAAAACACAGCAGCCTTTATACTGATTCAAAGAATAATTGTTCAGTCGACATATCTGCCATGAAAATGATTTTTGTTCTGGAAATGACTTCCTCAAAATGTATATATCAGATTATATTATTAAATGCAAATGGCCAGTCTCAGCAGGTGTGCGCCCTTGGAGAAGATGATGCCGTATGAGATAGAAATACAATAATATACTACAAGATTTGAAAACACGCTCATTATAAATTACCATAAGTTTATGATAAAAATTTTAAAGCAAGTCACTTTCTTGTTGTTTTGTTATTGAAAGCTCTGTTCAGCTTGAAACTACCTCACTGAGCCACATTCATGTCCGATTTTAGATGGAAAGAACACAGGTTTCTTCTCACCTCATGGATGTGTATGGCAGACTCAGAGTCCGGGAGTACAACACACTGCACAGGGCTATTAAGAGAAGCAGCTGGGGGCCGGTCCGTTGTAACATCGCTTTACACCTGAAGATGGAAACGGTGATTTATTATTCTCCCTCTTACCTCAACACAGTGAGAAAACCAGGTCATCTCCCACCGGTCTAGCGAGAGGAAATATTACACTATCCTCTCCTCATTACCCTGTATGTTTTATAGTTTTATAGTCAGGTGAAGTGGTGAATTGCTCCACAGGGGAGTAGATTAGCCACGAGGAGACATAGATTTCTAAACAAACTTCTTCGCCTGATGTTGATTATTGAGAAGAAAATAAGTCAATGGAATCCAATGCGTAATTACGCACAGCGCGGACACTGTCCAGGTCTCAGTATTTTATTACACCTCGTAGATACTGCAGTTGGTTGGCACCATGGGGCACAAACCGAATTTAACATCTCGCGATCTAAATGCTTTCCACATTAAAGTACGAATACATTTACCTGTGGAATTGTAACAATCTTCTCACTTTGGTTTTAAACTAATTCTGCACTCACTACTTGTCACCTAGAAAGGAACACATTAAAGGGTATCGTCCACGAGGGACTGCTAGTGTATAGATCTCTGACAAACCTCCCGGTTAACTGCGAATTCTGACAGAAGAAAGAAAATGAACTCGCGGAATCCAATGCGTAATTACGCACTGGATTCCGCAAGTAGCGAGGATTAAACACGTGTTATTGCACCGCCGAGACGCTGCAAGTCTGTTGGCACCACAGACCACAAACCAAATTTAATGTGCTGCTTAAATTACAACAAGAAATTGATTCGACATAAAACTCAACTACACTCATCCAAAACCTGACTGGAACGCGCAAAAGGAACAAAAACACAAGTTCAAAACGAGCAATAAAACAACAACAAACAATCAAAAACACCGAATCAAAGAAACTCTGAAATCATTTCTGTGTAAATACGAAATCTTACATGTGCTCTGGAGAAGGTTGTCTGCGTTTGGCTCTTTCCGCTGCGCTCTCCAAAGTCCTGATCTTGAGCCGCTGCTGTATGTCCACTCTGCTGCTTCTGCGATGCGTTTGGACTCTGTCTTTCTGCTCGCCTTCAGCTCTGCTCTCCGTTTTATACACCTGGATGTTTCTCAAGGAGCAGGAGGGGACATCAGATTCAATCAGGGGCCCGAGACGTCAGTAGGTCGTTGCTTCCGTCATTGGTCTTGCTCATGGTCGAAACCAAACAGACCTGTGGTTAAATTAGTGGGGAGGTTTGTTTTTTTTTTCGTTTTCTTCCAATTAATCGGACGAATAACTAACTTATATGCCAGGGTTGATGCCGTTGACTCATCCGATCATTTTTCCCTTGGCTCCTCTCCTGTGGCAATGCTGGTCAAATGCTAGAGAGGAGAAACTGGAAATTAGACAAGAAATCTAAATGGAAAAGATGTGAGACTTGAAGTTAAAGCCGAAGTTTTCTGTAAATCTGTTATAGAAGGTAGAGGACAAGAAAATGAGAAGAAGGTAATACAGGGCCAAGTCTGCATAAATAAAGTAAAATTACATTTGGAAAAAAACAGCTTTATCCTTTCAAATAGCACCCAAGGGCTTCCAGAGATAAAATATCCATGTCTACATCCATGAAATAAATATCCATTCTAAAATGTACCAAGGTTTCAGTTCAGTTCAGTATCTATTATTATAAGGCTGGTGATGGAAATAAAGAGGCAGACAAGTTAGTGAATGAGTAGCTGAAGCTTTAAGATAACTCAGCTTGGATGGGGTTTGTGCAAAATGAAGGTTTTCCACAATATTTGATACTATCACTGGTTAACAAGCTTTTGTTTTCCTCCCAATGGTGCATTCATAGAGTTGATAATGTGCCCAGAAGTGGTAAAATGGGCTAAACCTAATGGATAAACACCACTGCAATGACTGTGGATTTGAAGAAAGATTTTCATATAGTCGCATATTATGTTGATTTTTATACTTTCAGAGTTACATATACTGATGATTGTACTGTCGAGAAATCTATAAATTATGAACCAGTAAGGTTCTATCTGAATTTCCCCTCAGACTTACCTTGTCAGGATCTTTGAATGTCACTTTGTTTTTGTTTTTCAGTTCTTGCAGTGTACGATATTTAATGTACAATGTTGCACTGCTCTCTGCTCAAAGGAAATCTTACACTGTCATAACAAAAATGCTACTAATCAATAAGTATTATAAGTATTCATTCTGAGAACCCTTTACGGTTAGGTCGAACCACACCTGTTGGAGATCTTTCCAGCTTTCCAGTTGACACTTGACTGGAGATAAGTTGTCACCAGAACATTGGCATTGTATCTATTGCGAGTGTCAAATGTGCAGTAATCATTTAGAAATATATTGGTGTGTATGTCAAATCTGAAACATTAAATATCTGTCAAATGGTACATAATACAACTTTTCATTTCACCTTGAGGTATCAGACACGTTGGACAGGAAGCTTTTTTATTTGTGTTTTTTTAATATATAAAAACTTCACCCTGACATACCATATACTATAAACTATACCATGATATACCATGATTTGTGCAAATTTCCCCCCCCAGTTTTATAAGGCAAATCAGCAGGCATCATGAGCCAACATTTACTTATGGACCCCAATTTGAATGGCTCTGATTCTTCTCATAAATATACATTTTTATGCAAGGTATAGGACTGGAAAAGATTTATTTCCAAGCATAATTTTATGCATTTAACGTTTCCTTTTTTTTTCTCATGCATTGTATTGCCGTGACACAAATACCTAATTCCACAACAATGTCATCAAAATCCTGCTTCTGCCATTTATATCCATTTGTTTACCTCCACAGCAGTAGAGGCACCACAGATGGTGCTGAAGACTGAATAAAAACATAAGGATCTTGCACATTACCACTTTCAATAAATACAATGACACTTTAGAGGGTGTTTGCAAGATACTGCCGCTGTTTTCTATTTCAGGTCATTTTTTACAAAAGAACACCACGCAGGACTGAAGTGTTTCTGAATCCACCCACAGTGTCCCTGATGAGTCTGATTTGCTCTGCTGGGATGGCACATGAATTAGCCGTGACGTCGGCTGGCGCTCCATCCATCCATCCATCTATCCATCCATCCATCCATCCATCTAAATGAGTGTGAACCATTTACCTGGTATCACTGGAGACAAAAGCATGAGTGGTTCAGACATGACTTACAGAGAGACATAGAGGAAAACAGAGACTGCAGAGCTTCTATAGGCAACAGAGAAGAGAGAGGAAGAGAAGAAAAAACATACAGCAAGAACAAAAGAGGTTGTAGTGGTGCTAAAGTAAAAGAGAAACAGTAATCTCAACTTATGAATTACATTCATATCATACTTATATACCTTTTGTTGATATATTTATACACTGGGTTAAACTCACAAAAAAATACAACAGATTTTTAGTTTTGAAAGTATAATAGAGGTGAATTTAATTTTGTGCTCACAGCGAAGAAAATAATATATGAAAAATTCAAAACTAACGCGAGAAGTATATGACGAGATATGTGAGAACAATGTGTGAGCAAGTGTTTTCTGGAAAATATGATTCACTTTTCCTTGCATTTGTGGTTGCATACCTGATGATCATCACAAATTTTATTTCCTTCTGCATCATGATAACAGTGCCTCTGGCCTTTGCGGGGTTGTTGATATCTCCTCTCAGTCAGCATATGACCCCCTCCCTCTCCTACTCCTCCTCCTCCTCCCTCTTCTCAACCATGATGGCACCATCGGAACCTTAATGCGATCAGTCCAGAGTGAAAGTAGATTACGCAGAAGTCCATGGGAGAAGGAGCTGGTCTAATTGACAGCAGTGATTGGAGACAGATCCCTGCAGGAAAAGGAAGCTGATGGAGGAAACATCAGCATTATTATGTTGATGTTGATGGAATGTACGGAAGAAAACGTTCCTATAGAAGAATAACAGGCCACCTCACCTCCATGCGACACAGAGAACTGAGGACTACAAGAAAATAATGTCATTGTTTTTCTTAGAGGTACTCTAACTACCCCCTGATACCTCCACTAGTACTACTGAGTCTAGTCTACTGCTTAAAACGATTTACAGTGCATTGTTACTGAATCTCAGTTTGCCTGGGGCCTCTCTGTGTGGAGTTTGTGGAGTTCTCCCTGGGTACTCCAGCTTCCTCTCACAGTCCAAAGACATGTAGGTTAATTGGTGACTCTAAATTGCCTGTATGTGTGAATGTGTGTGTGAATGGTTGTTTGTCTCCGCGTGTCAGCCCTGTGATAGATCTGTCCATGGTGGACCCCGCCTCTCGTCCAATGTCAGCTAGGTTTGACTCCAGCTGCCCCGCGACTCTCAAAGGATAAGTGGTATAGATAATGGATGGATGGATGTTACAGAACGAAATTATACTTCTATAACTAACTCATCATGGCTGAATTCAGGAACAAACGATGACCCTTCATCCCCCCACTCATGCCCCATTTCCTCTGCTTTCTCTGCACTGTGTATGCACCTATTTGCCAGTGAGTGCCCATCATGCACAGAGCAGCAGACAACATGTGGCAGCATATTAATACTTTGCCTAGTGCATTTAAACTCAGGCAGGTGCTGATCCAACTTTGCTGACTACTGACTGTAATACTACTGCCTCTACCACTAAGCCTGTATTACATCAATGCTGTTATTAGCCACTGTTACTACCAGTACTAATAATACTGCCAAAGCAATATTAACATAAATACTTCTGCCACTAACATTGTCGCTATCACGCACACTCTGCAACTAGTTTTACACTACTGACAGTTGTACCACTGCTTCTACAACCAGCAGTATTACTGCTACTACAAACATTAGTTCATACAGTACTACATTTACTATTACCCTACTATTCAATTCAGTTCAATTCAATTTTATTTATATTGCGCCGAATCACAACAAGAGTCATCTCAAGGCACTTTTCATACAGAGCAGGTCTAGACCATACTCTTTAAACAACCACAAAGATTATCACTATTACTATTTATACTTCTTGTAAGAGTTTTCTACGACACTCTTCATTGCTCCTACTGTTACCACTACTACTTCTGCAATAATTTTAACTACCTTCACTGTTACAAGTACCACCACAATCATGGCTACTACTACAACTAGTAGTTCTACTGCTGTACCTACTACTATTACTGATTTATCCTCAAATCACTATGGAGTATTTAAAAGACAAAGTTCTCTGTATTAAAGAAAAACACACGGTGGAATTTACTTTTAAGTCCAAATGGTGGACGTCTTGGTATTGAGACGCTTTGCATCACGACTCTCCCACCAGTCCGTTTGATGAGGGGAATCCCCTGGCTTGCTGAGTGCCTCCTCTGCACCACATTATCCAATTAGCGAACCATAGAGTGACGACTCTGATGGCAGATTACTGCTCGCAGCATGAGACTCACCGGGGTCTCTCTCTTTCTCTCTCTTTGTCACTCTGTTCTTCTTATGTTAGTACGCACATGTGGCCGGTGGATAGATGGAATAAAGATACTGAGATGAGATAGAGACAGATGATGGTAGAAAGAGTGTGAAAGAGAGATTGTATCACAGACAGAAACCAAGGGTAGAGGCAAGACTGGAGAGTGCCTGATGGATGATGGAGAGTGGTGAAAGACAAACGCGATCTGAGGAATCAGCATGAAATTAAAAAGAAAATGTATGCAAGTCACTGAAATTAACGCAGATATGGTGGGCTATGAAATAAAATATGAAAACTGGCCAAATGAGCAGCAAATTGGCAGCTGTCACCATCAGACGGAACAAAAGTTAAATAGTCACACTTTATTGGAATTTTATCTCATCTTTAGTTCCTGCATGTCTGTTCGGTCAAGAGGCAGCTCATCTTTGTTGACCTCAAAATTTCTTTAGATACTTTTACACAGGCGCATGTAACATTATAGCAATTGTATAATTTGGAACTAAAATAAACTGTTTATGTCATTTACTTCAAGTCTCAACAGTCAACAGTATTATAGTGAAAGCCATGGCTCAGAACTGGACTATGCCTCCAACTAGATGGCATCTACAGAGCATGTAACACTACTAAAGCTGACACTGCTTAATTTTTTTGTTTTATTCACAGAAAAATGTTAGGAATTTTTTAAAAAGTGGATTAAGATAAACAACCATGGGATTTGTGCATATGCTGTAGTAGTGTATATACTGTGGTAGAAAACTGTGAAAAGAAAGTTAAGAGACAAAGATCAAATAGGCATCACTTTGTGTTACAGCATGAGTAACTCTGGACCATCATACTAATAGTGTTTGTGTAAAGGTGACAGTATCAAGGCATCCCTCCACAGACAAATGACAGGCCTTTACGCTCATCTGAAATGTCGTCACAGGTGCCGGTGTCAAACAGGTTTCTGTTTATCATATGGGAAGACTCTTCTCCTCCAGCCTCAGTGTGGACCCAGTTGGGTTTGGTGATGGATTGCCTTCCACAACCAGAGGAGATTAGTCTGACAAATTACAGCTAAACTCCCCTGATGGTTAAACCTAGTTTACTGCAGCAGGAGACAGGCTGCATTCAGACCTGAAAATGGAGACAATAGGTCAACACTGCCAGATGAAATCTGGGAAATGAGCAGTATTAGTGCTGTAATGCAAATGACATGGTTTCAACACAAATCATGTAAACATAATTTCACCCTGAAGAACTAGATAATAGCATTTTCTGCTGTTTTCTGCTGTTTGGGCAAGTAACAACTATGGTTAGGTTTGATGTTAACTAACTAAAACTGACTGGAAGCAGTGGGAAACTGCTAGCCTGGCTCTGTCTGATGCACTTAAACTAAGTGAGTTACATATTTCACATGTTGCATTCATGAAATATCAAATATTGGAAGAAGATGAAAACCTCTGACTTATTCCACTGTTGTTAAACTTGTAGTCACACCTGACATAGCCTTGATGAACTTCCTTAACTTCCTTTGTTGTGTTAGCAGTTTGTTAAAAGTAAGCATTTTAGCACGACCCAAAACTACACTCACATACAGACCTTTGGTCAGGACTCTGTGGATGCACTTTTTAATGTGTTGGATACTCCTTTTGTGTCATTCTTCAACATGCAGTGTACACCACAGCAGTATTAAATTTCTTTAGAGTTATGTTCAGGAATTTGCAGCACTTGGTTAAGGTTAGGGAAAGATTGCTGCTGTCTGCTTGACTTGTCCTCCAACTTTCAACACAGCAGAGCACAGTGGATTATCTGGCACACTGAAAATAAAGGGGTACCCAGTACTGACACCAAGGGACCTGAACAAGCATCTATATGTGATGAGTTGAGAGTGTTTCCCAATCTGGATCCTCATGATAACTAACCCTTGCACCCAACCCTGCCAGCACTTGGACCAGATTCCTGTTTCCACCGTTCAAGAGACTGCTCTATCTATGGATTCAGTATTTAGCTGTGTTTTATTTCACACAAACATGGCAGAGTACACAAATAGAGACTCATCCCCAACTATCTCTCTCTCTCTCACACTCACACACATAGACACACACTCCACACACTCGTCAAGGCCCTGGTCCCTGGAGGTTCCTTTAATGGAGGCCTTGTTTTTGGTGTGTGGCCTCCTGTACAGATCAATTAGACCACCAGAGCTCTTCATTGCATCCTAAATTAACTAAATACATAAATACATTTGGCCGGGATTCAGCCTCATGGCAGACATTACGTACAGCAATGCCATCTAGAGACTTTAATTATCCCAGAACACACACACACACTCGCATTTCCATCATTAGCTCTCATTAACCAACAAAACCCTACCCATGTTGTACTCAGGTCTGGCTCTCATGGGGACCAATCAGATTATGTTGCTTTCCATGTTTGGGAAATCAACGTAATTTGACATTAGATGATATCTATCTATCTATCTATCTATCTATCTATCTGTCTGTCTGTCTGTCTGTCTGTCTGTCTGTCTGTCTATCTATCTATCTATCTATCTATCTATCTATCTATCTATCTATCTGTCTGTCTGTCTGTCTGTCTGTCTGTCTGTCTGTCTGGTAATGTGTCCCTTAAAAGCTCTTTGTAGAGAGGGAAAGTGTAATACTGTCTAATCACAGCAAAACCTCCATTCACACAGCTTTCACTGCAGGCATTTGAATGCATCAAACAGGTGCAGGTAATAATATTATAATGGCTGCATTCCATTTAGATGGTGCCCTGTTACTGTGCATGCTGGGTCACCATCATTGATGTCATTAGTGGCAGCTGTGCCTTTCTGCTATGACATGACAAAATGCCTTAAAAGATGTCTTAAACTATGGACTGTATGTGATACCCAGTGCGACAAAAATCAGTTTAGAAAGTTTTCCCTTTATTGCACAAAGGACTGTAAAATAAATAAAGTGAAGTGGCATTTGAACCAATGACTGATGATGTATCTAACTTCAACTTTGTGATGCTGATATTTTGTTTGTTGACACTGTGACAACTTTGTGGCTGTAATCAGTAGATGTGTTGTGCTAGATTACATTATATCAACAGATGTTTCTAATATTCTGTCCCTCCTTATGAAAAAAGCTCCACTCTCCTCTCACCCTCCTCTTCGCTGCAATGTTCATTATCTTATGCACACTGCACCAGAAATACAAACAGTGCATCTGCAATTTTGCGCAGCCTTGTACTGTGTTTGTTTTTCACTATATGATGACCAGAGCTGCCACTATTGGTTATTTCTGTCATAGATAAGAAAATTGTGAAAAAATGTCCATCCTAATTTTATAAAGGCCAAGCTAATGTCTTCAGATATTTAGTTTTGTCTGAGAAACAGTCCAGAACCCAAAGATGTGGACTTTACAATTGAAGAGGACTTCAGAAACCAGAAAATATACACATTTGAGAGACTGAAACAGGAAAATTTTGACATAAAAAAACATTTTTAAAAAAAGATACTAAGGGGTCTTACATATAAACTGAAATACATGTAGGACTGCAATTAACAGACGTTTTTTTTCTATCAGTAAATCTGCTCTTCCTCTTAATAGGTTAATTGGTTTGCCTTTAAATATGTGAAGACAGAGAAAAATAACCATTATTATTTTCCAGTGCCCAAGGTAATGTCATCAATTTCCAAAACCCACAGATGAGACATTTACTATCAGATATGACATCGAAAGAAGTAAAGCCTCATATCTGAGAGAATATTATGAGAATAAATCCAAACCTTGAACTTTCAGCATGCACAGGACTGGATAAAATATTGATGTGATTGTACAGGTGTTTCTGACGCATCTGTAAACCGCATTTTTCACTCATTGCCTGAGCAAGGTCTGTAATGGCTTGAAACAACAATTAAAGTCACCATGGGAGCGTCATCTCTGCGCAGAGTCTTCTTTCGCTGTTCACTTGGATAATTTAAGCCATTTCTCACTACTGCTACCACCAGAGCGCAACTCCATCACCGTCCCTCCCCAGTCGACTGCAGTGCGTCACCACAGACAGCTGTTGCTCATGGATGCTTTAGCAACCCTGCAGTAATTAAATCTGAGCACCTGTTATGGCAGGATGACCTCACCTCAAACACCCAACCTGCTACAACTAAATGAGGATAATGAGGTGTCTGTTGTGGTTGTATGGGTGTTAGTTGTTGAGTTGCAGTGCTGTAAAGTGTGGTTTTTTTTTTTAATTTGTTTTCATGGAATGTCAGCATGAGAAAGGCCAGTTTTACTTGACATAATAATAACCTGGTCAACAATGAGTGGGAAATGTATACCTGTTTTTTTTTTTTTCATTTGCTGTTTTAGTGATATTCAGAAAGTCTGATGATAGCAGTATAGATAATATATAGCATCTCAGCAGTATGAATTGTAACATAATGCATCTAAATTGACCCAGATGGGACTTGAACCCACAATCCCCAGCTCCGGAGGCTGATGCCTTATCCATTAGGCCACTGGGTCAGACATTAGATCTAATGTTGGTTTCATTCACAATGTCCAGACATTATCTGTGCAATAAACAGAAGATCATTTACTTTTCTTGTAGCCCCAAGAACTGTATTCAGTGGTTTAGTGATCCCCAAAAACTTTTCTAACATCCATTTGAATGTGAATAAATGTTTTTGTCTGAAATCATGGCCCTCTTCAAGGAAAGGGGCAGTCAAAAACTGATATCACCTTCAATCACTGAATTCATTTTGAAACACAGAGGTGCACAACACAAGGGTTGAGGAAGGGTAGCTAGTGTGAGTCAGAGAGGGAATAATGAATGGGGAAAAATAATAACAATTATTTGTTTTATCTGTTTGAGTCAGACCTATGAATACACACTTTCCCTTTTTGTGTTTCCTGTCTTATCTCTTTAATATTTCCTTTTAGATTTAGCAGATAAAGCACTCTCACTGTCTCTTTCTCTCTCTGACACACACAAACACACACACACATACACACACACACCACCCAGGGAGCTCCACTGATATTGTCTGGGAGAGTTAACTTGGTCAGATCATACCGAGCTGTTGTGTGACATTCATCATAATCATCAGCACCTGTACCACCCAGACTCCTGATTTACCCCTCAGATATAATTTTTCATGACCACCTTTTGCTGAATTTGATTTTGTAGATGCAGGAGTTACTGATACAGTACAGTATGCAGTCTATCTATTTGTGTATCTGTCAGCAATATGAAACTTCTACATTAGAGGTACCTGTTTTACAGCAGATGATCTGATTATATTTTGAATAATCTTGTTGCATTAGATTAATATTACTATTATATTATACTATTATATATATTATCTTGCATTATTATTGTACTTGCTAAGCACAGTGTTGACCCTAAACATCATATTGTATTATTTTTAAAACAAAGCTAGCACTCTGCAGATAATTTAGTATTCACATAATACAATAAAAAATGAAAAACATTATCTAGTATAAAAATAGAATGTAAATGCTTAAATAATTGTTTCTGAGTTTTAATCTTGATGTGACTTTAAACGGTTGCCGGTAATTACTCACAACTTCCCCACGTAAATGTCAGCTTATTTATTCTTAATTGGGGTGACAGTGATTCGCTCTGCAACATTTATTAATATCCTTTGCATTTAACCATGTAATCAAGTTTGAGAGTCAAGCAAACATCAGTGTTTGAAATTTATATTGTCTTCATAATCAGACCTCTTGTCACAGGTTTACAGTTTACCATATCATTTAATCAAAATCATTTATTGGAATTAACCCTAATATGTTTTCATATCAGCATACTCTTTTGCAAGCAGTCTAGTTTAATAAATTTAGCTTTAGTCAAAAATGTTTATGTGATTTAAAGGTTTAACCACAACCACTTTATTTACATTGTATAACAAACTTAACCACAAAGATGTTTCAGTACCAAACTGAGAGAATGTTTAGAATGTCTTGGCACATCTGAGTATTGTTGCTGATCATGCACATCCTTTTATTTGAAAAAAAAAAAAAGTAAAAAGAGCAGTATAGGCAATTTGTCAATTACATTTCCAAGTATGTGGTGTGTATTCTTCTACACATGAGCAGAGGCAGATGTTTATTTTGAGAAAGTGTCCGACCTATTCAATACTTTCCTCGACCCTTGGCAAGACAGGATGAGGGAGAAGGAGGATAGCAGATGTTGGGAAGAGGGACCGACTGACGGGTATCTGGATGACAGGAGCTTGATGAACGCAGCCAATCAGCTCTGTCCTCCCCTGCTCCTCGCCGCTGATTGGCTGACTTGTGGAGGAAGAGGATGTCGGGACAGCAAAGATGTCCGCGCTCATTTGAAAACCTGTTGTGGCCAAATCCACAGTTTGGCTCCTGACCAGAGTTGTTTTTATGTTGCCGCCGGTTAAGGCTCATATAAAGGAAAGACAAGGACTCCGCGACAAGAGCCAGACTATTCCTTATTATCAGGTTAGCGGCTAAATCGTCTCAAAGCTAGCTGAAGCTAACGTTAGCTTGCGTGCTAATCGAGCTGGTGAAATCAACGGGTGTTTAGCTTTAGCATGCTAATCCTTACCTTCCAGTCACATATCACATAATAACTGTCAACATGTTTATTTGTTTTCACCTACAATATCATATTCACTGTCAAATGACGAGCTTTATTTTAGCGTAATGTGTAACTCGAGGATCTGCTAGCATGTAGCATCTGCCAGAGTCAACAGCAGCATGTAGAAGTAGAGATGATACAATATTAATACTGTACATTGTTACTTAGTTAATTGTATGTCGTGCTCTATCGTGGCTTCTAACAGTATCGTGAAACGTTGTGAGGGATACGGTTTATTTTAAGCCTGGTTCGACACTCTTTCATTTTGGCTAACTTAGTGTTGTGGAAATACCCACAAATTATTGTCAAGACAACACTTACAGGTACATGTCGGCATGAAGAAGATGTTAGAATGAATGTTGAATGTATGTGTTTAAGGCTTCAAATAACAATTATCTCCGTTAACAACTAATCAGATATTTTCTGTCGGTCATTACTGAAATATTTATTGAAGAAAAACGGCAAATAAACACATTGGAAAAGCTGTAATCAGTCTTACTTAATCGATCTGTTCTGATCGATTTGTTTTGAAGGGGACCACTTTACTTTACTTTAATGAAAACCCAGCTGTCACTCAGTCTCTACCATTTAATGTTTTTGACAGTGGCTTAGTTAGGTTTGTCCGGCCAAAATTTAAGTTTTGCTTCACTGGCATGACAGCACAGTCAGTACAGTATTGGCAAAGCACACTGCACCATGTTTACAATGTATGTAGTAAAATTACTTCATAGATTTGAATATGTTTTAGCCAGGGTAGGCTTGGTGTAGGTATGTGTCTAGGTTTCTTTTATGGCTCTCTTTTCTCTCAGTGCTCTTATTGCACTGTAAATGATCTTAAGTAGATGCATAACAGTGGAAGTGTCTGGTAGAATACATTTAACCCATTAGCTGTGCCAGCGGATGAAACATTTTTCCTGGTAATTTGTAAACATCTTCATCTCACATTTTTCTTAGAAATAATGCTGATATCTGGAACTCATGTCGGAAGTCGTGTATGAAGAGACAGCCACGATGATTGCCGCAGGGGAATTGCAGTCGTTTGTCCCGTTTGGCCGCGAGCACTGCAGGAACCATCCAAATGCCTTCAACCTGCAGCTCAGAGAGCTCCAACCCGCCTCCGAGCTCTGGTCGTCAGACGGCGCTGCTGGCCTGGTGGGGTCCCTGCAGGAAGTCAGTCTGCAGGAGAGAGAGAGGGTGAGCTTTCATGGTATTACATGGCTTTTACACAGTGGCACTAATATTCCAGCTGTAGGAAGTGCAACACCAGAAAGTAGTAAGTAGTAGTACCAAATTTGCAAAAGTAATATTGCATCACTTCTTACTCATTAAAGTAGTGCTTACATACAGTACAACTCAGTACAGTATGTATTTTTGATTGAGTCCTTGTGTTGATCTAATGGATGTGTTTTGAATGGCAGGAATGCTGGCAGCTCAAGAAGGGCTGCGTGGGAGTCAGAGAGGAGGATGTGGAGTTTGAAGAGGAGCTTTACGCAGCAGGAAACGTAGTCGTCTGGAGTCAGGGCAGTCGGACCCAAGCCTCCAGTGTATACAAGGCCTTCACCGTTGACAGCCCAGTGCAGCAGGTCAGTTACTAAACTAATATATCTGCAAGCTAACTGCAATGCCAATCCCATGAGGATGGATCTGAGTTCCTTAAGTATTTCATTTCAACTTTAGATGGTAAATCAGGTATCATTTAAATTTCATTCATCTTCTTTGGAAACACAAAAGCCATGTATGTGAATTAAATAATAAGAATTATTTTTCTTTTGCCCTATGTAACATGGGCTTTGTGGGGCAAAAGATTTCAAGCTATCTTTTATTTTGTCTTTTATTCTGTCTGCAGGCCTTATGGTGTAACTTTGCTGTTCCTCAGAACAAGAAAGATGGTACAGTATCATTACAAGATTTGAAAAGCAGTTATTGTTTCAATTTATCTTTAATTTATGATGTAGTTTTACTGAGTTTCAAAAAAAAACAAAAAAACGCTCTTTATAATGTTGTTTTACAGAGGAAGAAGTGGAGCAGACAGTGTGTATTGTCCAGAGCAGCTGTGTCAACGTTCACACTGTGACTGGGAAGGATTTCATCTCTCCTCTACCCTTCCAGGTGAGGGATATTGGTGGAAAACAGCATAAGAGGAGTCAAGACATCTGTTAAAATTTACGCTTCGTAGGTGCAACATCAGTACTAGTGTTTGAGCGGTCATGCTCACTGACTTTTATATGCCACAGAATTAGAGATACAATGTTTGTGTGTTTAATTGTTTGCATCTGTGTGTGTGCGTTTGTGTGTACTAGTGAGTGCTAGTCAGATTAGTGATATTCCCCTGGGCTGAGATGTTGTCTGGCTAACCAGTAGTAATGGAAAATCTGGATCACTGACAATGGGAATGAACTTCATTCATACCAGATATCTGTATCTTAATTGCGTGTGTATGTGTGAGATATCCCTTCTTGTATTCGTGCATGTGCTAAACTGGAATGAGTGTGTGTGTATAATTGTTCAGATGCTTCTCTTCTGTGTGGCCTTTGTTGCGTGCGTCTGTGTTACTACTCTTTTACAGAGTGCAAATATGTTTGCGTATAAGTGTGTGTGCAAATGTATATGTGTTTGTGGGACTCATTAGTCTGATGCACAGGAACAAGATGTAATTTAATTCAGGGCTGTACTTTTAGCAGCAAGTTGTAGAAACAGTATTTGTAGGCTGCTCAGAGGAAGACGTATTGTGCGCCTGTGATTGTTTTTCTTACTTGAGGCCTATGAAGGTGATGATGTGTTATGTGTGTTACTAATGGAAAGATTTGTCATCCAGACTCATTAAATGATTGGAATGATTAAAGATAAAATCCTTGTGACAGCCTTTGTGATGTTGCTTGACAGTGAATCAATGGGGTGCTGCTCTCTAGTTGATCCTTCAGCTCTACTTGGAGGTGGCCAATACCAACATGACTGAAAATTACAGTTATTTTCTTTCTTTAACAATCTGTAATCTAAGAAAACCTTAAAATAATAATGTGAGATGCTGGAACCAGTAGTTTTGGCCAATGGTAATTACGTGATATTTGTTAAATAACAACTTTTGATTAACTGTGTGCGCAGGGCACTTTTTGTTTTACATTGAACTTAAGGTCCATAGAAAGGCATCTGTTTCTGTATTTATCAAGTAATATTGAAACATTAAAGTTTAATATTGATGTCATTATTACACAGTAATGTAATGTTTAACATTTCTCTCCTGTCCAACCTATGGTCTCCTTCAGGTCTCAGATGTCTGGGCAACCAAGTTTGGACTTTTGTTGGAACGAAAAAACACAGCGACTGACGCACAACTCAGCCCCCCTGGGTACACACTAACACTCGCATGTGCATGCACAAGCTCACGGCAAAGATGTCATCACACACATTTATGCTCGCACTCATGTACAAACCATTGTCATTTCTTCTGCTTACTTTTTTTTTTTCTACAGGGAACCTCTGCCCACAGTGTTCAGCATGCTGCACCCTCTAGACGAGATCGCACCAGTGGTGTGTAAGCCTGCAGGTATGACACACAATCACACATACTTTTTGTCTCCTTCTGTCCCTGAATGAGTAATTGCCATGTTTTGATCTGAATCTGTGTGTGTGTGTGTGTGTTTTTTCCAGGGCTGTTTGAAGGCTCCCGTGTGCAGTATGCATCTGACTCCACCATGAAGATCATTTTCAGCTGCTGTCAGCCCTCTATAGTTGTGTCCTACGACACCGTGCAGGGAATACACTCTGTCTGGGCCCTGCGCAAGGTCACACATGAAGTGAGTGATGACTCACACACACACACACGAACACACATAGGGACTACCTGCCCCTAACCTAGAGCCTCTTGCTTTCTTCAGGAGCGCTCTACAGTCCTGCGTTGTCCATCAGAGTCAGTTGGCACACCGATGGGTCTAATGGCTTCAGGATTCCTGACCTCTCACCTTCGTAACATCTCCCGCCTGGACTCCCCCGGTGGGAGTGCACCAGCTGGGCTCGGTCCTGGGACTGGAACAAGGTAATGAAAGTGTTGTATGCACTTAGAACTGCAATGGTTATTTGATTTTTTTTATTAGTTGATAGGCAGAAGAATAATAATTGGCAGCCATTTGGATGATTCAGTAAATCTTTTTAGGCATTTTGAAAGCATAAATGCCAAATATTCTCTACTTCCCTATTCTCAAATACAGTATGTGGATTTGCTGCTTTGTGTGACATATCTTAGGTTTTTGTGACTGTTTGTTGAATAAAAGGGATAATTTGATGACATCACCTTGGGCTGTGGAAAATTATAAAGGTGATTTTTCATTGTTTTCTATATTATACACAAAACAGTTACAAAATATGTTTTAGTTGCAGCCCTTTGTCCACTTCATTTTATGTTAAAGTACTTTAGAGTCTTTGGCTTTCAAATGGAAGGACCACAATCAGGATTACAATTATTTTTAAATATTAATATGTATAAGAAATCTGTTATCCAAGCAAAACCTGGCTAAAACATCGACATTATTAATAATTCATTATAAAGCGTATGTAGAGAATAAACAAACACACAATTAAGGATGACACAGCTCTCTCTCTCTCAGGGCTGACAGTTGCGTGAATGATTTTTATTTTGCATAATATGAAACATTCCCAATGGTCACGTGACTGTAGTTGACCCCTCTGGTCCCTGGCTGTTGTCTGACCCTGTCCTTGGTTCTGCTTGGCTCTGCTTCTAGCTGTCCTGTTGGCACGGGCTCTCCTCTCCACTACAGTGCTCTGCACAGCCACCAAAGCAGGATCATGACGTCCTCACCGGGATTACACTCCCGTGTTCATTCCCCAAGTATATCTAACATGGCTGCCCTCAGGTGAGTTTGACATCATAGTGAAGAGGCACATCATTTTTTTTTAAAGCTCCTTACTGAACCTTCCAGCTTGACTTAAAACATTAAATGTAAAAGCTAAACAAGTCCTTAGTAGCACAAATAGTAAGATCAAATATGTGTAAACAAAAAAATAAAGTCAGGGTTAAAACAGGATTCAGAGTAATTAGTTAGTTAGTAAATCTACTCTGTTCAGTCTATTGCCAGCTACACCGTTTTGCCTCATCTTCTCCTACAGTTGGCAGAAATGTACCTACATGTATGTCATTGTGCATTATCTGCTCACTGAAACATTGCTCCACAACACTGACGCACAAAAACGCCACTGTGCCCTATTTTGTCTTCCACCAGCCGCGCCCACTCTCCAGGGATGGCGGCTCCGTCCTTTTCGGGTGTGGCTCGTTTCAACACGTCTTTCCACAGCCCGCCCCCCAAAGGGCACCATGGCTTGTTACCCTCTCCCAACAGCACAGTAAATGAGACGATGCTGGTGCCAGAGATGGAGCCCATCATACCCGACCTCTGCATGGAACAGCTGTGGAGTGAGACTGTCACTGCTGGCTGTCACAGGTAATTATCAGGACTGGATGCAGAGTCTGTACCGGCCCATGATTAATTTATATCAGTGGCAGATAATTATTGAGAGTGAATCATTGATGGTTTTATTTTAATGTTATTTCAACCTTGTGTTTTCTAATTGATGGATTTTATTCTACCGAGTTCAGTAATGTAAGTCTACTCAGTTTTCAGGAGTCCAGAAATGTATTCCCCTGTTACTTTATGTCAGATAACTTTCTAATTCCATACTCCCACATGTTTTGTAGGTTTTTCTATCACAACTCCTCACAGTGATGGCAAATGTGAAATTATTCTCAGATTTTTGCTGTTTTTACTCTTACTTCTGTTGCTGTTCTTGTGTAGCAGCTGCTGTTTCACATGACTCCTTTTTGCGTTCACAGGGACATGAGCAGCCAGGCGTCCAAAGTATTCCTGACTTCTGACGTCTGTGAGAACCGCTACCTCTGTTTCCTAGTGGAGTCTCATCAACAGCTCAGGTCAACAGACATACACAATTTATTCTTGCATAATGCATATTTGATGTTGAGTCTCAGATAATATAAATCTAAGATCAGTCAAACAGTTATGGAAACATTAATTACCCAAGAATGTAGAGCACTGGATAAACTACTTAAAATAGTTTAAATGTAACCTTTAGATTTTGCATTGACATTTTGCATTTTACAATGTAACATTTTTCTCATTGTTTCCACAGATGTGTGAAGTTTATTGAGAGCAATGATACGTCTCAGCTCATCTTCGCCTCCGTCACGTCCATCCCTGCCAAAGATGCAGAACCTCTGCAGGTACATTGTAATACTTAACAACACTGTAATACAAAATTTACAGAAAGCAGGCAAAGGTTGGGCTGGTGATGTAAAACAATTGACACAATTTGAGAGCAAAGAGAGGAACTACCCAGTATTACTATGATGTCCCTAATAAAGTGTTTTGTGAGTGTGTGTCAGAGCTGTTGTACTGAAATGCAGCAGAATGTGCAGATTTACCCCAAAAGAACTACTCCAAAAAAAGACCTCTGAGTGAAGATCAGTTTCAGTTTTGTGTCTTTTCATTGTTGTTTCTGTTGGATCAAGAATTAACAGTGGTATTCTGTGAGCTTGTGTTGTTGGCAAATGGTGGTATTGAATCAGAGAGATAAATAAGGCCCATAAATTGAAGTGTGAATGCGTTGGTTTGAGTTTAATGATAAACCCAAATACCTGCAAACAACCTTTACTGTGGTATTTCTGTGTCTTTGACACTGCCAACACTGCAAACTGTGATAAATGATACAAGAAGGGCCTGATTTCAGAAAACAATGCAGCGACCTTATGAACATTTACAAACCTACTCCTCTGCTTTCGTTCTGTATTTGTGATATCCATATGGTTTGCATCTTTGGTCTGGGCTGTAGGCTCCCCTTATTTATTTAACATTTAATTGTTGTGTGGGTAGTGTGAAATTATGAACATTGTGTAGGAGGCCTTACTGTATCCTCTTCAATGCACCCGGATGTTTATGAGTTCTGTCTGATATAATTAGTTCTTTAGTTGCTCCCATTACCTACAGAAACCACTGTGTGTTTGTTTAGCTGGGCTTAATCTCTGCCTCAGAGGACTTTGTTGAACGTCATCATTAGATTTATCAATGAAGTTGTTACCTGAGAGACATCCTGTGAAACAGAGAACTTATGGTTTAAAATGTTCTAACTGTATGTCAGTCTTGGCTCTTGAATTATAATTCTAAAGCTTTTTTTTTTTTTTTTGCAGTTTTAATTTTTATGGAAATTATTTGTCTAAGACTAGGTTTTATATTTTTGTTTGAATTGATATAGTAATTCACATTTCTGACATTTTATAACCAAATCATTATAGACAGATAAATTAATAATTAAAGTAATTGTTATTTGCAGCCCTTAACATGTTTCCATAAAACCTCTGCAGAATATAGATGCCATGCTGGTTCTGGAGGCCTGTGGCAGTCTGGTTCTCTACACAGGAATCACCAGGGTAAGGACGAACTCAAATCTCTAAGACTTAGTCAGGTGATTCCATTTGATACACAGAAGTCCTTACCAACTGATAACAGTTAATGAACATTTCCCACTGGGTGGTTAAGTCATTGCTCTGTTGGTGTTTCTCCAGGTCAGTAAGGTGTTTGTCCCCGGACTCCTGTCACCCACCTTCAGTCTGACCAACCACCTCCCTCACCTCAGCACGCCGGTGGAGAACGTTAGCACGCCAGCTAACGCTGGCAGTAGGCACCTCCAAAGACTGGATGAGGTACCACCATGCGTTGTAAACAGATTGTTCCTTACACATTGATAGATAGATTCAATAATTAGATTTTTTTCAGGTTATCTTCCTTGTGTTGTCTGCACAGTTTCTAATAGTTGTAGATATCTGTTTTCTTCTCTGCTGCCGTCTAAGAAACAATTTCCACAGAGCAAGATAATCTGTCACAGTAAACGTGGGAGCTTGATTTGGTTTCCTGTTTTATAATTTTTCCATTCTGCTGCTTGAAATAATCAGGAAATAATGTCTTAGACTCACTATACCTCACAGCCTGTATTGCTGCACCTGTGTTTTTTATTTACAATCTATTGTAGAATTTACATTCTGTCACCTCATCTTGGCTACTCACTTTTGCTAGTTTCCTTCTGTTTTTGTTCGTTTCTCAACTTTTACTTCACCTTTCCATTTCTTCCCCTCTCTTTCAGGCCGTGATGCCTTCACCAGTGTCAGAGCTGAGGGGTCCAAACATTAAACACCACGAAGGTTCATTTTTGGAAGATTACACCTTCCAACAAACCATGCCCTACATCCATGCCTTGCGGGACCCCGTCTGCAACAGGGTCACTCTGGTAGGTTGGTTTATATGTATGTTATCAAGAAGATGAACAAATGGCTTCCATCTAACTCACTTTGACTTGTAGAAATACTTGGTAATTATTATCAGAAAATTGAATGCAGATGCATGAAAGGGAGAATCAGAAGTTGCAAGAAGTGGTTGGATCCATAGTTAGTTTAAATTAAGGCAACTATGACTGAAAATGGATTTTGAGAGGATGATCATCAGCATGAACCCCTCCAAGATTAGTTGTTTCTTTAAGTCTCTCTCTTACTTAACCGAAAGAAGAAGAAAACTTTTCTGGAAACATCAGATTTGTCTAAGGCTGTCCACCAGAATAATAGTCTGAAATCATTTGAAGCAAAATATAGGACTTGCTGCTCCAAAATCATGCTTGATTTTATATCTGCACTGGTTTAAATTGCTGTTTATGAATGTCACTGTTTCTTACTCTTACACACATCAACAGAAACCACCCCTGTGCAAAACAGTGCTCTTGATTGTTCCTTTGGCCCCTTGATGTGCCAGTCTGGACACTAATAGTTTGCTAATAAAGCTCACTGGACTTTTCAAAGCACCAGATGCTCTCTGTGCGTTTTCAGGTTGAGGGTTAATTTTCCCATCAGGGTTTCTCTCTAATCGCTTCAGCAGTGCTGTGAATTAATGACAAAAATGGGGACAAACCCTGTTGGAGAAAATATAACATTATAGTAACAAGATGTTGTATTCTTCCTCTATAAATCAACTATTCAAGAGTAATTGAAATATTTAATGATCCTCTTAAAAATGAAAGCTGCCTATTCTTTCTCTAGGACAGCAATGTTTGCTGTTAGGCATGATATTTAAAATCTGAATGTTTGCATGCACATATCAGACTTGGAACATCTTGTTCTTGTTCTTCTTCTTTTTGGTGCTGTAGCTAAATTGTGATGGATAATTCAGGTTTTAGATATGAAACATTTTTTGACAGGTCCATAGTATAAAATCCTGTTTTGTGAAGATTTTGTGTTAAGTATGCCAAATGCCCATTCCATGTTATGCTGGATTTTTAATTACTTTTTCAGTTCAAAAATTATTTATATAATTATATATAATTATATAATTATTATTAGGTAAAAAAGCACAAAGATCTTTTTATGTAGACCTCAAAATAAATATATACAGGAAATGCTGCTTTCAAAGGAAGAGCATATAGCTCACTGTACCATGGAGTCAGTGGATGTCAGACTGTGTCTATATGGTTTAAACTTTAAATTGTATTGCACTTGTTGTAAAAGTCAGTAAACACCCGCTGTGAAATCACTGATTGGGGCAGCAGGTTTTCACCTTTACTCTTAATGTGTCGGTGTCTGGTGTACTGGGAGACATTGAATTATTTCACACACCAATTTATTCTTCAGTTAGGCTGGATTTCTGATTCTCTGTTGAGGTATTTTATCGCCTTGTAGTAAACACCAGGTCTTTTTTAAAGAAGACGTTTTGACATGTTACAGTAGGAAAAGCACAGGTATAAATGACAAATTAATGATGGCTAGATTCCATTTAGCTGCTCTGGGTTAGTGTGTGTGATGACACATTGTCATGGCTTATTGGAACATTTGAATAGAACAGAGCCACTGTTAATGTTATTAGTAACACCCGTGCTTTTCCTCCTATGACAAATCAAAATGTCTGCTGCATCTAACTGCTTTTCTCTCTAGGAATAGATTTATAGTTAAGTGCGGGATTCACTGTAGATAATTTATTGTTATGGAGCTGCTACAGTGCTCACCTCTGCTTGGTGTAACAGACAGAGCTGATCCAGTTGATATGAAACTGATCTAAAAGAGTATAGAAATAGAATTTGTGAATAATCTTTCCTGCTCTCTAGGAACTAAACAGTGGCACAATGCTGAGAATCTCTATCCCAGAGATTGCTACCTCGGAACTGGGTGAGACACACACACACACACACACACACACACACACACACACACACACACACACACACACACACACACACACACACACACACACGTCTCTCCTTCCTCATGAACTACCCTAACCTAAACCCACTTCTAACCATAGCCCTAAACCTTAATCCTCAGACAGCTCTTTGAAGGTGTGTCAGAAAGTAATAAGTGGCCAAAATGCCCTCACTTTCCCAAAATGCCCTCATTCCCAAGGTCTAAAACTCAAACTGGTCCTCACAAAGTATCGCCATACAAGTACGCACACACAGACACACAGATGGCTGAGTCAGAGCAGTTAGGTCCTGGAAATTAGGTTTGAGAGCTGCCCTGTGTTGTTACACCGTGACGTATAATCTTGATGTATTGAGGATGCCATTACAATGCAGACACTCAAACACAGCATGCCACTGATAATGATTACGCCATTACATCAGTGAAGTTTCCATGCCTTTTTTAAAATTTTAATTCTTTTAATCAATTTTTCTTAGTTTTCTGTGGCAAACATGTAAGCGGACTATAAATAAATATAACTTTACATGAACTCAGATCTTTATTATCTCCCTTTGGAGCTGTATCTTTTACACAACAAAGTTTAAATTAGCCCTTTAAGACATGTAAGTAATTAACCACTGAGGGAATAAGAGTGGAATTGAAAGAACTATTCACATTGGAAATATTATTTTATAGATATTCCGTGGGAACCTCAGGTAATTAGGAAATTAACCTGCAACCTCTCTGTTCCTTAAGTCGATACAATGCAGACATTTTCTTTTAACAGCTCACTCTGCCAGGGTGGTAAAGTAATGTGCTCGTTTCTAGGTCTGTAAGTAGAGCACCAAGATTCACATCTGCTGTTACCTTATACACATACTTTATAATTTATGCTGAGGTCCACAAGCTTGATGGAAGTTAGTTCACAAATTATTTCAGTATTTTTACTCAAATTTTAATATTTATTTTGCAGCTAAGCCATTAACATCCCTCAGCAGGCCAGTATTTTTTTAGGCAATTAATGTTAACAGGGATTAAACTTCTCTGTTGCTACGACAGTGTGTTCACGCAGTCGAGTACTGGCCATTGGGCACACTGGGACAAATCCTGGTTGGCTGCTGCGCCAATCCATAAAGTTTTTACCGGCCCTGTCTGTCATTACTGGCCCTCTCTATGTGCCTGTCATTTTGGGGTTTTGCATGAGAACGTTTTGCACGCTGTGTCCTGGGACTGGCCTCACTAGCCAATCACTGCCAAGTTAGTTCATTTGCGTTAACACTCTAGACTAATGGGGCTTTCAGGCACAACTTGACAGCGGCACCACTGCACTCTGAAACCCATTATTTGCGCTGCGTCACAAAGGCATTGCTTTAATCCCTGTGCTAAAAGACATTCATTTGAGCTTGGGAGCTTCTGAAACAAATGTGACTCAGCCTCTTTGTTGTTACTAAATTACAATGACAATATGTTTTATTTTCCAGCCAATTTAAGCAGAGGTCATGCTACATCTTCGTTTGTGTTATTTATCCTCTAATTGGTTCGCGGGTCTGTTCAGATCTCAACATCTGCTCTGACCATGAACTTTGAATGAATGAATGAAGTTTCTTTATCACCCATGGCTTTTGTTAAAGCTTGCCTTTTTAAAGAAAAGGTATTTATTTATTTTAAAGCCTTCCACATTTCTACGGTGTGTGTATAATTCTATCTGCCTTGTGTTTGCCTGCCTTTATGTCTTTGCTGTGGGTTGCTCCCCATTACTTAGTAATCGATCCTACAGACGAGGCTTTGTCCCTCTAATGAAATGGCATTTATCCACCTCTTCCCTGACCTTTCCCACTCTGGATATCCAATTAAGATAGTCTGGTGATGCTGATTAGGAATCTGATTGGTCAGAGTTGTTAGAAGACACATGAACACTAATTACTGTCGTAGCGGTGGTTCTTTTTTAATTTCCTCTTTTGTTTTCTGATCTTAAGGAGAGAAGGCTGTTAAAATGAATCTTCATTCAAGGCTGACAGTGGAAACACAAATGCTCATCTCTTGCAAACTTCTCATCCAGCATTCATGCATTTGTTAGAAATTATGTCAAAGCTTTTTTTAACCAGTTATTGGAGTTTCCTCAGCTGATCCAGAGATTCAAACCATCAACCTTAATCTGGACTAGACTAAATCCCCAAAAAGTCTGATGTAGCTCTAAAAAGTCTTAACTCGATAAGGAATAATACCACATACATTCATGATTTGGTGATGATGATGTTTGAGTCAAAACTCAAAACAATACTGTTTCTTTTTATACATGTGTCTCTGAGATGTCAGATGGTTGTTTTGTTTTTTTACTGTGTAGAAGCTCAATATTTGATTGATTTGATTGATCCTAAATTTTTCAATACACATTTATTTGGACATTATATGCAAAGGTCGTTGTCAGAAAAGAAACAGCCACCATGGGACCCCGTAATGGTCCTTTGTAAATAAGGTATTTCTCTTTTGTAATCTTCTCTGACCCTGTTCTCCTTATTTCAGTGAGAAAATGCCTTCAGGCGATTCGTTTCATTCTGCCCAAGGAAGCTGCCATGAAGGTTTGTGGTTTATTGTGGAAACTCTGCAAAAAAAACACATCAGGCTGCATGGATACTTCTTTAGACACCTGTGCTGGCATGACATTATCTATTGGTCAATAACGCCATGCCAATGTAGTTGTTCTCTAGGTAACCTGTATATTTCGAAGATCTGTGGTGAGACTCCTCATTAAGCCAATTAAACCAATGCAGCCAGATGTTCTGTCTGTTATAAAAAGTAACCATGCCAAACCTGCATCATTATTTTTTGGCAAATCCATTCTAATTGATTAATTTAAAATAACATCCATCTAAATTGATGTATTTGCTGAAATACGATACCTTTGTGATAATTGAGAAATCATTTTTACCTTTCAAGTAAAATGTAAAAACTGTTGGCATGTTACCATTCAGGTTTTGGTGAAATGGTATAATATCTACAACGCCCCTGGTGGTCCCAGTGCCCACGCAGAATGGAACCTGTTTGTCACCTGTTTCATGACGCTGATGGGTTACAACACTGAGCGCCTGACTTGGACAAGAAATGTAAGTCAGCTGTCAGCGTTTTCTATTGTAAGCCCATTAAACCTGGTTTTAACTTTGATCATTGATTAATATGTGTTGACCTTGCTCTCTGTCGTGTCCCCTCTTTCTCCAGCTGCATTTTGAAGTGCCTCTTTCTCCAGTGATTGCAGCCAAGAAGGCTCGTCCCTCTGATGGAGGCTCTGATGAGGTGTGACTGATGTTTGTGGCACAATTAGCACCAATCACCATCTTTGATGTTTAGTTTTAGATAACTTGTAGACTTGTAAACTGAAGAGTATTACTCCTTCATGGGAAAGAATGGATTGTACAGCATTTCATTTGGAGCAAACATAATAAAAAAGGTATATGTTTTGCTGAGTGGGTGTCAGAGCAGGATAAATAATGTAAACAGACACAACCACCTTGAAAGGTAGAGCTTTTTTCATTCCTGCAGTCTCACATGCAGAAAATAACCTGCGGTGTGTCCTGAAGTCCTGAACATGGACACATACGCACTCTTTTAAGACGGAGGGTTGTTAAGTAATCTCTGTTTATGTGTGTTCTCATCCGAGCAAAACATTAGCTGGAGGCTTGGGCTGTGCTGTGTGTGTGTGTTTCTCTGCATGAGTCAGATTAAACTGAAGCAAACTGTTAACTCTGACAGTCTGTGACCTCTGAGCCCTGTGTCTTCCACATGTTTCACTATAGAACGTGTGCTACAGTACCTATAGTACATACATTTGTGGCCATATGTCCTACGACCAAAACATTGACTAATGAGAGAGTTAACCCACATTTTTACTGGCTTTTCTCTTAATCTCCTCTGTCTGTAGGACTGGGAATATTTGTTGGGGTCTCATTACCACCGTCAGATGAATTTCCAACCCGCCTGCGGTCCAGTGGACTCCAGTGGCTCCAACACTACTCTCATCACAGAAACTGAGGGCCCGTCCCCTGTACGTAACTCACTCTGGTGTGGATTTATACCTAAAAAACTGCCAACTAAGTGTTGGGGTTTATAAAATACAAAAAGATTAAATGCATCAATATGGTTACAAATTGGTGTGAGGCTATATTTATCTAACAAACTTGCATTAGCAGAACACCACCTGCTGATAAATGGTTGAGAAATTACAAATGTGAACTTGACCAAAACTACTGTGAAAAAGAGACCAAACCTACATTATACATTGACAATTTAAGGATTAGCAGAGAAAAAGATCATCCAGGATCTCCCCTCTTCTTCTTCCTTTTCTCCTAGGTGTCCTCTCCCTCCAGTCCATCTCTGAAATTGGACAGTTCAGCTCCTCTTTTCCCCCACATTCCTGCACTCTTCTACGTTCTCCATCTGCTCTATCAGGAGCTGCAGCTAGACGAGCTGCAGAGAGCAAGAGCATCCTCGCTTGTCTGTCTGCTGCAGCAGTTGGCCAGGTAACCACTGCTGTACATGTTTGTGTTAATTTTTTTTATGTCTTTTATGGAACATAAATAGCATGTGGCTGGTGCAGGCGGTCCAGTACTTTTTTTGTACTGTGTATTTATAAACTGATACGCAGAGTTAAGTAATGCTCACATAGAACTTAATGAATGTGACTTAGCAGAGAAAGCAAGAACTGTTGCTTGAATACATAAAAGTTACAAAACAGAGAAGAAACTTGTGACATTTATCGCAACAAAGAAAACCTGGTCTACATTTCCACCAACTACATTTAACTCTTACCATGAGAGGAAAAGGTGAACGCATTGTTCATTGTTTTCAGTGAAAGCTTGTGTGTAATCAAGGCTCTTTAGTGGTGTGTACTGAGAAATAAACTTCAACAGGTTGTCAAGTGACCGCTGTGATTGGTGGCAGTGACATTAACAGAATAGGTGGAGTGGGAGAGTGAAGCGCTCTACAGGGTAATTGGCCTGTGTTGGTTAGTATGTGGGCTGTTGTGAAGTATGGTGCAATTTTTATATTTTTATCAGGCTAACTGGTTAAGGCCAAAATGGTGATCCTGATTGTTTCATTGAATATTGCTCAGTAGTGATTCCATTTTTTACTCCTGAGGAAGAAATTGGGTTTACACATCTTATCACATCTTATATTGCTATTTTATACTATTAGTATACATAGAGAATATGTGTAAATATATAGTGATTTGACCAGACTACGTCACAAAATGCTGCCGCAACACATGAGAGTGTTCCATCACTTCTATATTTACAGAAGTTTGCAGTAAATTTCACTACTTACACCCAGATATATTTATTTGGGTCACATGTGTGCGTGTGTATGTGTGTCATCTGTAATTAGTATAATTACTGTACTGTCAGTATCATATTTATAGATTTAAAATGCAGTCTTGAGTATAAGATTTTTAAAATATATTATTCCTTTTTTACCTTTTTTCCTTTCATTTATTTCACTTGCAATGCAATTTTATTTATCCACTGTTAATCACAAACCAATAAACAAGGCTCCGTGCTTAAAAACTATATGTTGAATTGGTAACCATAAGAACAAATGTTAATTAGGCCCTACAAAAGCATTTAAGGGAATTGAGAAGGCTGAAACAGAAGGATTTAGTTTAACGATTAGTTTCACAGGCATATATGTGAATTCATATATAAATATCTCATATATAAAGTTACACACACACACAGCTGTAAATTGTGTGGGAGTCGGGTCTGGGGACCACGATTAAAAACTATTGATTATCTGATGCTAAGCAGGATAGTAATGACTCACAGCTGTTAATTACTCTCGCCATGTGTTTAATTACTGCTCAAAAACAAGTTAAATGCCACAGAGGCTTTGAGAATGTAGAGACATTTTTAGATTTTATTCAATGTCCTACAGCAGTTGAGTGTCTAGATGGGCAGGTAGGCGCTAGGAAAGACCTGATACAAGGTAGACTTAATACATTTGTTTCATCACTATGAAGTTGAACTGAAAAAAAATGTCTCCAGTATGTGAGTGTGTTTGATGTGTTCATGTAATTGTTTTGTTTTTGTTTGCAGAGACCTCCAGTTGAATGAATATGTGGATCTGTACTGGAGAGACTACCCCTCACTGATTAGTGGCCTAACTGAGAGCTGCCTCATAGACCAGGGTAAGACCTGTTTGATAGTCTAATAATGGTATCCAATCAGGAAACAGACAAGACATGTTGTTGATGCGGCTGGATGGTCTGCTGCTGATAAATGCCGGCCCTAGGGTTCCTTTATATGTCTGGGGATTTGTTGTAGTATAACTGGTGAAGTGCCTGGTGAAGTGAAGTGAACTTCTAACCACCTCCTCTTAAAGGGGCATTTCCTTAATAATGCTGAAAACTAAGCCCTCAGAAATGACCATTAAAGGATAAGACTTTTATTCCATATTTTTCTTACACTCAACAAATCTCATGAAAAAGCCAAAATCAACAAAGTAACATTCTGTCTGACTTCTCTACCCTGTCTGTGGACTTAAACCCTTTTGTTCCTACTGAAGACATTAAATCTTGAAAATGACTCACAAATATATAGTTTCATTTTTTTTTTTAAACTCAGCTCAACAATGACTTGGCACCATAGTTTTAGCAAACATCACTTAGAAGGGAAAAGTGTTTTGTTGAGAACTATTTTCAATGGTGAATTAGTACACATTCAGTGGATATTCACAACAGTAGAATAGTGTATGTTGCATGATAATGATAATAAAAACAGTTAACACACAGTTTTCCCCCATCTGTTGCTTCCCTCTGTCATCTCCCTCTTTCTTTCCTTCCTCATTCTCCATCCTCAAAATGCATATCATGTTCGCTCCCTTTTCCTTCCTCTGTCGGCCTTTGTTTCCACTTCCACCACTGTCCACTCACCCTCCATCTTTTCCTCCCTCCTCCTCACCTTTCCGTCCTCAGCTCTGATTGATCAGATGCAGCGTCCCTCCTTCCTGAGGGCCGAGCCTCCCTGTGTGTTCAGCTGGCTCAGCAGCTGTCTGAGAGGAGAAGAGATCCCACCTTTCCCCTACCTTCCCAGCATCTGTCAGAGGACCAGGCTGCTGGTTCTGGTACGACCAAAGTTCCTCTCTGTTTTATAAGATAAAGTGCTTATAATTGTGGGTATTGTGAGTCTGTGTTTTCTTGGCTTCTGAAACAAAATCAGCAAACTTAAACACACATTTGATCATCTGTACATCAAAATATATCAGGGTTTTATCATGTCATTTTGTGGAAAATTAGCTGTCTTAAATCATCATAATATGTACAGTACAAAAAATAGGACTTAATTTAAACTTTCCCCAAATCAAACAAACATCTTTAAAATGGGATGTCAAACAATCAGTATATTTAAATATTTTGTTATACATTGTGGCAAATGATTTGCAGCTGTTACTGAAATGTTCAGTAATTTTTTTGGTCAGAAATTATACAGTATATAGAGGGTTGCAGTGATGTCTCACTGTGTGTTTTGTACTTCACTGTGTGTATTATGAGTTTGTGTTAGTCTCTCTCACACACCAGCCTGGTGTGGTGTGTGAGAGAGACCAGCCTGGTGTGTGAGAGAGATAATGAGGGTAAAGAGTTCGGCTTTGATTGAGATGCAGTCAGACGGCGAGTCTGTCTGAACATAAAGAGCAAGTACGTCATGCTATGGATGGAGATGTGTGCGTGTGTATGTGTGTGTGGAGCTGATGGATTCAACCTTTGCTTGTCAAGGAAGGAAGGAAGGACACTTGAAAATAAGTCAGTGACAGAGGTGATTGACGACACAGCTTTGGTTTATTTATACGGCAGTGGCATACATTTGAGTCACAGAGGTGAATGTCAGTTTTTTCTAAAAGATAATTAACCAATTATGAAAATATTCTGTCTTATATATAAATATTCTGCTTGATACAAAGATGTTTAACCTGATTCCCAAATTGCAACTCTGTTTCCTAGTTATTTAGTAGATAGAACAGTTTTTCTTCAGAACAAGTAGTGTTTTTAAATAAATTTCTGGGTTTTGTCATATTTTAGATAAACTGGTAGTCACCTCTGTGACATGAATGTGTGCTAATAAATTGGCACAGACTGGGGATAATGGTGACTGTGAGACAGATGGATCCAGGCACATTAGAGAAACACAGATATAGATAGACATTTAGATATATAGTACATATAGAAAGAGAGAACAGTTTAGAGTGTAGAAATGCCCTTAAAATGTCCTTAGACAGTCGTAGCCAAAGGCATTATGGTTTTGGGTTGTCCGTCTGTCTGTCCTATTCTCGTGAATACAACATCTCAGTACTGCCTTTAGGGATTTTCAAATTTGGTACAAATGTTCACTTGGACTCAAGGATGAACTGATCAGATTTTGGTGGTCAGAGGTCACTAAGAATTCATACACTAATTAGCTGTAACTGGACTGGCGGAGGCATACGCAACTGCAAGGCGATAATTCTAGTTTAGTTATTTGGTGTAGCTGGTCAGCAGGTGTGACTGATCGTTACCATAGAAACCTAGGCAAACTCCAAGGGTAGGGTGGCTAACATTTTAGGCTTTTTAGGCTTAAGTCTTTCTTTATTTTTGTGAAACTATATGAAACCGGCCCCAGAGCTAGCTGTTCAGCCTCTTCAACCATAAACATCAGATAGGTAAATGATTGAAAGGACACTCAAAATATTCTGTACCAGAGACAGCAGCAGTACTAAACTTGTATTTTTAAATTGCTGCTGTCATTCCTTTTTTTGCCTATAGGTGGCATGGGTTGCATTAGCCTGCAGGTCTAACCATGCAGACTGCAGCTTGCAGTTGGAGAA
Source organism: Lates calcarifer (assembly GCF_001640805.2). NCBI lineage: Eukaryota > Metazoa > Chordata > Actinopteri > Centropomidae > Lates > Lates calcarifer. Next base: position 14,802,648 of record NC_066848.1, read on the forward strand.
TACTGACTGCATTAACTACAGTAAGCCTAAATATGGGTGCCTCATTACAACACCACGGTATTCTTGGGGGGGGGATACAAACAGACAGACCCTCATACAGACTACAGTTTGTGAATATGTACTGTATGTGCATGCCTTACTTACCCTTAGCTCTAGACTTTATTTTAGCCCTCATACAGTTTCTCTGTGCACTATGCTGGATTATATTGTGACGGATGAAATGTTTGCTAGGATCTGCAGTAGGAAGAGTAATGCTATTATGGCTTATGAGCTAGCCCTCTGGTTCACCTCCCTGTATTCTGAATGCCTCCTGAGTTCAATAATTTTTCCAGTATCCTCAGTCCGACTCTGTCTGCCAGACGTTTAGCTTTTGCTTATCAATTGAAATTTTAGAAAGAAGATGCATCTTGAAATCCACTTCCTCTGTCAGGTATCTTGAATATGTTTAATTAAGATGTTAACTAGTCATGATTTCAACATCTTAAATGTATAGACAGAATTATATAAAACAGACCCTGTGTATTTGTGTGTTCTTGGTTTAATCTGCATTCAATCATTTGTACAAGAGAACTGATCACTTTAGGTCATCACATGAGAGCTGCAACTGTGTTTTTTTTTGTATATTTCTTTAAAAAAAAAAAAAGAATCAAATGTAATTATCATTCTCTGGAAATATTTTAATGCTGTTCCAATAATGACAATGATGTGACTTTACAATGTACAAATGATACCTGCTTTATCCTCTTATTATCTCTCATCTTTGTTTTTGACTTGTGTTCCACTTTTTTCCCTCAGAGTTATGCTCTCTACATCACTGGAGATGAAAATGCTACCTCCACAGATGTGTCAAAGTACCTGGTCAAGCTCTCTGCAGGTCTGTGTGTTCATGTGTGTTTTCAGTCCAGCCTCAAAGATCATTTTACTTGTCTTTGATTGTATCTTGGGACTGTGTGTGTTTCAGACTGAACCCTTTGACTGTATTTGTGTGTGTGTGTGAACATTTATTGACAACCAGCTCTTATTACCTGCCAGTCCCATAGTTCCCTGAAAGGCATGTGACGCAGGTTTGTGTGTCACCTGATTTCTGCTATTTGTTTTTGCTTCCAAAAAAAAGAAAAGAAAATGAAACACAACACAGTGCTGAGGTGACAGCAGTCGCTGCAGGTCTTTGATCAGCCTTTTTTCCAGTGACACAGAATTGGATTTTGACTTTGTGGGTGGTGTGACAAAACAAAACCAAACAACAACAGATGTCATCCCACATAAAGACAGTCCTCCATTCATCAGGAATGTCACCTTCATTTAACCCCTTATGTTTAGTGCCCATTCTTTTTAGTGACAAATTTGAAACCAATCAGCGTGGGTTTACAAATGCTGTAGTACAGTCGAGAATTCAATGCGATGAGCGTGATTTGAAATCTCAAACATAAGAGAACAAATTAACAAACCCGTTGACCTCTTTCCCCTGCTGTTGCCCTCTCTCATCTCTTGTTATCTCTCATCTTCATCTCTCTCAGGCCAGAAGTCCTGTGCCAGTGAACCACACTACAGAAGGTAATAGTAATAACAATAGTGACGGGAGGAGGGTTATGATTTTTTTGTGGTTTTATAGCAGCTAAACAGATATACATACAACAATAACATTGTTGTATTTTAAAAAAGACTTTGAGTTCTACATTTTTTTCTGATTGTTATTAGCCACATTTATTCCTTTTTTGCCTTTCATTACATTAGATCAGTAATCATTTATCTTACTAATGTTCATGTGTATTATTATTATTCTAGACAGAGCAGTGTGAAGGTCAAGTTTTCCACTGAGAATCTGGCTGAGCAGCTGGTGGTCTGGCTCACCTCAGAAGGTAAGACAAGCAGGTCTTTTTTCCACCTTTTATCTATACAGGGGAAGGTGTGCTGAAGCCATATTCTCTTTATCAGCATCACACTGGTTTGCATTAATGCAAATTTATACTCTCCCATGTGTCCAGTGAAACCACAGTCAGGGAATGGTCTCTCACAGCCATCTGTAGACTGTTAGTAAAGTCTGTTCCAATAAAATCTATGAAATGTTACAGTATTTACAGTATATAGCAGTATTTTGAGAATGGTGTAAAGCTTGATGCTTTTATTTTTAAGCTCATGTGAGGCAGCCTGTAAATAAGGGCTCAGCTTCTTGTGCAACCTGTTAAATAAATAGTCCTTCTCATTTTGCTGGTTTAGGTTTCACCCTGAAGGACCTGGAGTCAGTCCCGTTTGGCGTGGCTTTGCCCATCAGAGAGGCCATCTACCGCTGCCGGGAGCAGCCGTGTTCTGATTGGTCTGAGGAGGTCTGTATGCTGATTGGGCGTCAGGATCTGACCAAACAGGCCCACAAGATGACCTTGGCCAAGAGCAAAGCTGTGAGTGACCTTGTACTTCCCAGCCCAAGTGAAGGCTTTTAGGCCAAACCTTTAGCCCCAAGGATGTTTGCTGTCATGTCAATCCTTACAATATTTTAAAAAAAGTGCCACATTCGTGGGAAATTTTTCTAGTCACTTCAATTTTTTGCATAAACTGTGGGCTTAAGCATTGCTAGAGAAATTGATTTTACGCACTTGATAACTACATTAGTCAGTACTTGTAATACACAGATGATACCATGTTCAAAAATAAAACCTTTGAAAGTATATGTATCCTGATAACCAGTCAGTTATAATAGTAGACAGAAAATGGTTTGCATTCATACCAGTAACATTTTGTGGGAATAGCTGCCATTTTTACCCTCAAATGAATGAATATTCATCTTTGGAATAAATCTTAAAACCAGCAATTAGATTATACCAACAGCTATGTATTGTTTTCCAACTGTCATTGTAGCTGTATTTGAGTATGTATATCATATGTGCTCATCCAGTCTGTAGGTTCAGGTCTGTCGTTGGAGCCTCCTGCAACCACAGAAGCAGATGAAGAGGAAGATGGGATGTCAGACATAATTCAAGAGGTAACAGACTCAGTAAACATCATCTCTTGCATTACTGATCTGTCTCCACTCTAATCTTTCTTAGTTATGTGGAGAAGTGGTTCCCAACCTTTTGCATCTGATGTGACCGCACAGTCTTGAACTCAAGTGTGGTTCATCGACACCACCTGCCATGTCCAAATAGTCAACCATTCTAATTCTTTCATGACATACTTGAATACTTCTGACTATATTTCAGTCATTTATCCATTTTACTTTCAGCTAACTAGCTAAACTGTTTATTAATTACTTTTAGTTATCAGTCTCTGTCATTACTTAGCTAACTGTTTAGACTGATAAAAGCTACCTGATAATTCTGGTGTTTATTTATTTATATTTTTATATTTGCTAAGCTACTGTAAAATTTGCTCTCCAGGTCACAGGGCTGATCTGGAGTCAGGATCTGAGGGTCCAGGAGGTCAGGAGGCTCCTGCAGAGCTCCAGACCAGTCCGAGTCAGTGTTGTGCAGCTACCGGAGGTTTCTGACCATGAGTACATAGAGGAGAAAGAGAACAAGTGAGTATAATGTATGTGTGTGTGTCCTGGCTGCCTCTGGTCTTGGAACATTGATGCACAGATGGCAACCACTTCGGTTTCATGGGACATATGTAGTTGATTTTTCTGTCCTCTGGTGCCTTTCTTTTAATTCGTTTATTTGAGAGTTTTGTTCCTCTTGTTTCTCAAAAATGTTCTTTTACTGACATTTCTATTTTCAGTGTTTTCTTTTGACTCAAGCTCTGTTCCTCCCTTTGTCTCTGTTTCACAGTTTAACTTAGAGAAAACACTGAGATGCCTGCTGTAATCAAGGGTTGACATAAATCACACAATATTTCTGACTCTGAGTCTGTAATGTTTCCTCAGTTTTAATCCCCTGTTCTCTTTTTGTCCACGTCTGTGTATCTTCCCCAGACTCCTGCAGTTGTGTCAGAGGACTATGGCTCTCCCAGTTGGCCGAGGCCTCTTCACTCTCTTCTCCTATCACCCTGTACCGACTGAACCTTTACCCGTACCCAAACTCAACCTGACAGGTAAATATGAGGGTGCTGAAATGTGAACATTCTCACCTGTGTGAAAATAGAAATACCCAAGATTGTTAACAAAGGGCACCCTATTGAATATGTCAACATTCACCCAGACATTCTTAATGTTTATACTGTGAGTACTTTGTTCAAGGCTTGTTTGTTCTTTATTTCTAGATTTAACTGTTTGTTTCTCATGTTCTACTTTAGGCCGCGCCCCTCCCAGGAACACTATGGTGGATCTGAACAGTGGGAATATTGACGTTCCTCCCAATATGACTGGCTGGCCCAGCTTCCATAATGGAGTAGCAGCTGGACTCAAAATAGCCCCAGCTTCACAGGTCAGTGTGAAACCAGAGCTGCACTACCCTCCTCAGGCCTTGTGTTCAGTTTTGCACACCTGCAGTGGATCACTCACTTAATTCTGCTATCTGCCCTGTTTGATTTTTTTTTTTTTTTTTTGTATTGAATTACACACTATAACCAGAGTCCTCATAATAATGTTTTTGGTGAAGCTGTACCACTTCCTCCAATGTCTCCATCAGGCTGAAATGCTTTGTATTCAAGAAAAAATGATCAACGAAATGTTTTCAGGGCTTCTTAATTTTGTAACTACTCAGACTAACTCATAGAAATTCTAGTCACAGGTAATTTTCTGCCCTCCTGCAGTAAACAGACCTTCCTTATTCATGCACAAATAAACATGACTTTTCTTCTTGTTTGTAAAGGTGGACTCGGCCTGGATCGCCTACAACAAGCCAAAGAGCCCTGAGTTGGCCAATGAGTATGCTGGCTTCCTTATGGCCCTGGGCCTCAATGGACACCTCACCAAGCTGGCCACGCTCAACATACATGACTACCTCACCAAGGTACACACACATGCACACAAAAGCGTACATGGTTCACACCTTGGGTTTCACAGCACAAATAAAGCAAATATACACATTTTATTTATAATCCTACTAGCATGTACAGGCAGACACGTTTTGGGTTTAATGAATACTTTCTACCTTAATGCTTAGTTTACTGTAGACAGTACTCTAAATTATTGTTTTTTGACTGCAGTATAAACACACACACACACACACACACACACACAGACACACACACAAACACACACACACACACACACACACACACACACATACACACATACACACCAACTTACAAAGAATAGCCAGAAAAATAAAACAAGAATAAACTTAAATACAGTTTACGCAAATGTACCTCCCATCTATTCTCATTAACATGCACACACACACACACACACACACACACACACACCCCTCCACACACATTTTTCTCTAGATGACTGTAAATGAGAGATGTAAACTCGCATCAGAGCCAGGCAACCAGTAAAAATGAAACTCTGCCCTCTGAGAACTTTGAAATGAGACGAGTCCTTCCCACTTTCAGGTGAGAAAAACAACAGGATGCTGCAAGCCAAAGCTTATTTTTTGCTCAATTTAAAAAGTCAGTGTAAAGATGTGGTTGAAGATAAAGAGGAACCCTTGCACCAAATCCACACAGTGTCCACACTGGGTTCGAGATTGATTCATTTTCAGTTCCCATTTTGATTCAAGACACGAATTGAGGCAGCAGTTCATAAAGATCAGCAAGCTTTTCGTATCAGTCATTTCTCGATAAATGAGAATGTTCTCATACAGATTTAACACGCCTGAAATTTGAAGAAAATCCACTTCCTAAAGTGGTACAATTAAAATGTGACCGTCTTGACCCAGATCCATTCAGAAAGCTGCCAGCTCATGAAAAACAGGTTTAAAATTTTGTGTCGTAAATGCTCACCTGACCTGTAAGATTTTTTTTTAACTATGTGGTGGTCTAGCTTTAAAAGAGTTTGTTTTATGCATTCAATGCTGAAATCACTGAAATCATTACTGGTTGAATATCCTTTTGCACAATACTGGAGTTACAAACTTAATGCCATGGTGTGTTGAGTGATACATCAAAACTCTTAACTTACTCATCTCAATTTGTACATAAATTCCACCAATAATACATATTTTATGTGTTGTTAAAATCATATGCTTGCCAAAATGTATTGCTGTTAATTATATGTACAATGTAATCAGGATACTGATTCATCCATTACCATCAATACACAAAAAGGTTTTTTAAAAGTTAGTAACAGTTCAGAGCTACACACACCAATTTATAGTCCAAATTAAACTGCAGCAAACAATGGAGAGTTGCACAGTAGAACGTGATGAACACTTGTGTGTAACTGCCTCCAGTCTGAATGAAAGCCATGAATGTGATGAACGTGGTTGACAGTGACGCCTGTTTGTAGCTGGTGGTTTTCTGTTGGTTTCTATTCTCGCTGTAAAAGAGAAATTACACTGACATACTTTGGATCAGTTCATCAGAATTGTGTATCATTGTGGTTTTTAGAGAGAATGTGAGTGTGTCTGTTTGTGTGTGTGTGCATTTGTGTCCTTCATCTTTTACACATCCCAGTGTATTCCCCTGTTGTGACAATCTTTTTACAAAGACAAAGTGCCAGCGTTTTTTTGTTAACTGTGCCTTTAAAAACATCTGCATTTGTGTTTTTCAGTCAGCAGAAAAGAATTGGTTAAATTCAATCTCTAGCTTTTAAAATCTGTTTTCAACGTGCCCACTAGAGAAATGAAACTAGTTCAACAGTCTCACTGGGATGTAATTTTAGTCTCTTTTTTTCAATTTTTTTCAAATTTTGTTGTTGTTTGATCTTTACCTGGATATTTTTCAGCATTATATAATCAATGGTCAGGTTTATGTTTATAGAAATAATGTGTAAAATTTACTGATCAAGGCATTAACTCATTGGCAGAATGTTTGATGATGTAGTTAATTCTTTGGCATTTTGATTAATTAAAGGTGATACATGTAAGTTTTTGCTATTGCTATATAATGAACAATTCTTTTACTCACCAAGATCAGTCTCCAGTGGTGGAAAGCAATGTCAGTGTTTTTCTTCTGGGTCTATCACTTCTTGTCTTCTACTGAAGTTAGCATGCATGCCAGCTAGCCCTGGCCCATTCGCCCAGTGTCATCGCTTACTGCAACTCACTCTGAGAAAACTTACAAATAGCCTCTTAAACCTGATATGCAAAATTGCAAAATTAGTGACCAGATCAGGAGAGGTGGCATGGGTTAGGAGGTAGAACAGTCTTCTAGTAATAGGACGGTGTGTGGTTCGATCCCTTGGCTGGTCCAGAGAGCGTGTCTTAAGCAAGACACTGAACCCCTAATTGGTTCTGATTGTGTGCCATGACTTTATGAATGTGTGCGTGAATAAGACAATGTAAAGCACTTTCAGTGGTCACCTAGAAAAGTGCAGTCCACTTACAGTTTATCTTTTTATTCAATAAAGAGCAAAATGTGCAGTGTTTACTTCACACTGTGAATTTCAAATAATAGATGACCCATTTCAAAGCTTTATAACATAGGCAGAACATGGTCTTCCTAAGTGGTTATTAAACACACACACAGATTGGTGATCCATAGGGGTCTAATGAGAGCTGTCAGTCATGGTGAGGTGGTGTGGAAGCAGACTGGACTCCTCAGATACTAGAGTCACAGTTAGAGCTGATTGCACTGAAAGTCATTTGTTCTTCTGCAGCAGGTATCTAGCACACAGGGTCATACATCACATTGCATAGTCTGATGTACATTGATTTTCTTTAAAGGAAAAACTGAAAAAAATATCCCACAGATCTCCGCTCACTGTTTTGTGCGTTAGTATTATGACAGAAAGTTGCCACTGTTCACCTGTCTCTTTGTAACCCCAAATCCACTGTTGTTCCTGCTGTGAAATTTGCAATTTTTTCACTCTGTTAGGGCCATGAGATGACCAGTATTGGGCTCTTACTGGGTGTGTCTTCAGCCAAACTGGGCACCATGGACATGTCAATTACCCGCCTGCTTAGTATACACATCCCTGCCCTGCTCCCACCCACCTCCACTGAACTGGATGTACCACACAATGTTCAGGTAAGAATGTGTGTGCATGCCTAGATCAAATAATCTCTGGTAACATGACACATATCTGCTGTTGGACAAAGATGGGAAAGAAAGCTTTCATGTTTTCTGCCCTAGCCACTTGGAAGGGTAATTCAATGAAAGAACAAGGTATACCAAAATGAATTTAAGGCTATTTTATGATTGTTATACGTTGTCTGTCACAGTTAATACACCCTTTTTTGATCTGCAAACTGTAAAATAATCATTTAAATACCTTAAATAAGCATTCAATCCTCTCTATCTGTTCTGCAGGTTGCTGCTGTAATTGGCATTGGGCTGGTATACCAAGGAACAGGACACAGACACAATGCTGAAGTCTTGTTGTCTGAGATAGGTATGTGCGTGGGTGGACAAAAATCAGACAGGTTTAAAACAGGGATACTGAAACTGTTAACTGAAGATCTACATGTGAATTTTACCTGACACAGTGCTGTCAAAATGTATCACCATCAAGATAGCTGCATCAATTAGTCAATTGATTGACAATATATCAGCGATTTTTTATAATCAGTTGTTTCTCAGATATGATAGTAAACTCAATATCCATGGTTTTGGTTGAATAAGACAAGACATTTTGATACATCTCATTGGGCTGTGGGAGATATACTTTGTAATTTCATAATTTTTGCTGATGTTTTACAGAGCAATCAATCCATTGATCAAGAAACTAGTGGTCAAATTAATTGATAATGAAAATAATTGTTGGTTGCAGTCCTAAACATAAATAAAGGTTGACAAAAACTTGTCTTTACCTTTATTTTCTGCACTGTTTTGCACTGTTAACAGTCAAACTCAAACACTCAATTAGAAGAAAATATATTCTTACTTGATAAGTGACTCTGAGTTTTCGTTCAGTCTGGATCCTGTCTTGGCCCAGAAGCCTGTGGTTTAAAGTAATACTCAAGCTCAGTTGGTCAACATTAAAGCACTGACTTCATTTGCATTCAAGTAGATGTGCTTGACCCCTCTGTACCATGATGTTCCTGTCTTGATCTTTGATCTTTCTTTGAGTGTGTTTCTTGCATTTGCTTGTCATTGATAGTTGTTAAAACAGTATTTGTCTGTGTGTGTGTCTCTCAGGTCGACCCCCTGGTCCGGAGATGGAGTACTGTACAGACAGAGAGTCCTATTCACTAGCAGCTGGGGTAGCCTTGGGCATGGTCTGTCTCGGGGTGAGTCACAACACATGCTGCTGGTCAAACAAATACTTGCAGAATAAAACTTTGTGTTGTTTTAACCTGCCGGCGGTTGCAGATGGGTGGGGTTCATATCAGAATGAATCACAGTGTTTTCAGGGGGGAACTTATTGGTCACAGAACGTTACATGCACTTAAACGTTAAATGCTTTGTTCTTTGCAGTATGCTTACATATTGTGGCAGTGTCGTTTCCTGATGTTTATCATTAACATTTTAGAATAGAAGCCATTCCTGCAGTCAAATATCATTGTAGATGTTCCTTTTTGGTTCAGTTTTTTTCTTTTTTTTGGCCAGGCGCCCTCAATAAGAAGAGCATTGATCCATCATGCCGTTCTACTAGAATGACTAGTGGTTGTCTGTTTTAATTGTAACCAAAGTCTTTAATTTGGATTTCCCCCATTTTTTCTTTTCATTTTCTCCCATATATCCATTCTTCCCCTCCTTTGAATTTTCATCACCTCCCTCGCCTGCCCTCTCTTCCTCCCCTTTCTTTCCTTGCAGCATGGCAGTAACCTGATTGGGATGACAGACCTGAATGTCCCTGAGCAGTTGTATCAGTACATGGTGGGAGGCCACCGCAGAGCTCAGGCTGGCGCCAACCGGGAGAGACACAAGTCCCCCAGCTACCAAATCAAAGTAGATGGACAAATTAATTATTTTTCTCAAATGTTCAGATGTGTTATTTCATTGTCCTAATATAATGGTGAATAACTGTAAATGCTGTATAACTGTAACTGCATTTCAGGGTGTAATAACTTCATGACACTGTCATTATGGCACTTGATAGTATCATAGTTAATACTGTCATGTTTATTACAAGCTATATCCACGATGACTAATGTGACGTTATGAGGCATATAAAGTCATTATTATTAATTTTCATTTCATCTTCTTGTCAGTTTTCATAATGTATATATCAACACAAAGCAAAATTTAACAAAAGATAAAATAAAATACAAGACACTTATTAGCTGAACAGTTACTGTGGTTAACTAGCTAACCAGCAGCTGAGCTTTCTTCATACACTATCAATGGTTGTTACAGGAAGGCGACACTATCAATGTGGATGTGACGTGTCCAGGGGCTACGCTGGCCCTCGCCATGATTTACCTCAAGACCAACAACAGGTGAGAACAGAAACAACTGATTGATCCACCCGTTCTTTCCAGTATAAAACAAAACAAGAAACATGTTTTCAGATGTGAAAACACTGCCACCCGCTTTTGTGCAGTGGTGTAGTTTTATGAATCACTTACAAAATTTAGTTCAGATTATTCCCTTGCTGCCACAAGTGCTTTCACTAAATAACAGCACTCTTATGTATTTATTTATTTGTATCTCTTTGCTTGTCAATACGCACTGATGTTCCTACTACCCTCCTGTAAAAGGTTAAAACAATCTATTACAGTAGGAGACAAATAGTAGCCTGTCGGATGAATCTGGACCCCCAGTGAAAGATTAAGTTTTCCCCTTGATAACTTTTGCTTATTTTTTCACAAATCTACTGTAGTTAACGATGAAAATACAAGGCTTGTGGAAATCACAGTAACTCAAACCTCATAACATCTAATAATAATCCATAATTTACATCTCAAGCAAAAATCAGTTGCAGTCTAATAGTGGTGTGCTGATAATTTTTTTTCTGGGGTAACCATAACAACAATAATACATTAATTAAATCCATAACTGAAATAGGTCACTGTTTATTTAGTTTAGATAAATCTTGTAATACAACACAAAGAATATATTTGCATTTAGATTTCTCACTGTGTAATGGGAAAAAGGTCAAGTGCTCTAACATAAAAAATCTGCAAATATAACAGTCATAAATCTGTTATGTCCTTAAAAGAAAAATGTGTGTTACATATAAACACACTAAATATTAGTGAGGAAACATCTCTGATATGGCAATGTGAGATATCTTACTGACCCACTTTCCATTTTTTTTAAAGACAGAACAGTAAAAAAAATTATGTTAGATGTTTGTAAAATAAATTCAAAACCATTATCTTACATTTATGAATAACAAACTTAACGTCAGGCACAGAATCTTCTACCATTACTGCACTGACCCCTAATTTTACAAATCCGGCCAAAGTTTTCTAAATCATTGAGCAGAGCATCATAACTTGCCTGAATGAAAAATCTCAACCCTCAGTGACTCCAGTTGTCGTATTATGCTACACAAGAGCAAGACTCTATCTCATAGTTTTCTGCTGTTGGTCAAGAGGTTCCTGTCTTGTTCAAGGCTTATCTGATGCCTGCTGTCTATTGGTTTAGTGGATGTTGAAGGAGGGTATTAACACCTCCTTGTCTCTTTGTGGTTCTGTCCACCAGGTCGATTGCTGATTGGCTGAAACCTCCAGACACTTGGTTTCTGCTGGATTTCATCAAGCCTGAGTTTCTGCTGCTGAGGGTTAGTGTGGTACTAGCTGTGTGTGTGTGCGTGTGTGAGATCATTCTTCTCACCTTTCTTTTAATCTGGTATACCCGTCTCTCTCCTTTCTCTCCTTGCCTCTCTGCCCTCACAGACTCTTGCTCGGTGTATTATCATGTGGGATGAAATCCTACCTAATACTGAGTGGGTCAAGAGTAACATACCCCAGGTGAGAAAATACACACATGCGCACATACACACATACCCAGCATTTTTGAGTGGACATATCTGGAGCTGTGATACGGCAGACCTAGCAACAAGTCAGTATGACTTGGAAAGAATTCCATGGACGGGGGCAGGTTAAAGTCTTTTAGTTTTGTTATTTAGTCAATTCTAGCAGCTGATTTGTGTCAGAAGGAATACTGATTTTGTTACTTTGCCTATGATTGTTCAAACAGAATTGTTATTCCAGCTATATTCAGTTGATGAAAGCTCTTCACATTGCTGTCACGCGCACTCACTATCAATTGGCTTTTTCCTGATGCCCACAAAGAAGACAAGGAAAAGGGAAGAGCTGCTTCTATTCAGAGAATCTGAGTGTTTGTTTGACAGGTTATCTGAGGAAAGTGCAGTGTGGACACACCTCAGCAATGACTGACACCCAACAGATGATATAAAAAATGAGATATTTTTCTACCCCTACAGCTACCATATAAGAGCGAGGCAGAAAAACCTAAGACTGCTCCAGTTTCCTTTCTGTAAACATTGTTGTTGTTTCATTGGCCTGTTGCCTGGAGAAGCTACATATAACAATGGTTATGTCTGCTGATGAAGTAACAAAATACGTGAAAGTGGTGTGCTGGAATTAGAACTACAGCATATTATTGGAGCTATGTGTTTTTTCTGCTTGAGTGGTCTGTTCATGGCAATAAATACTGCTAGCAGGAGCTTTACCTCATTCATAACACTTTTTCAGTTGTAATCAGGCACAAAACGCTGCACCAGAGTCATGCAGTGGATTTAAAATTGGTCCAGAATCCAAAAGAGAACTTTCTTTTAGCAGCGCTAAAATGATTTTGTTCAAGGTGACTGGATCTTTCTTACTGCAGCTGTCTTTTATATACAGTGTCTTTTACTTATAATATCTTTCCACTAAACGTCACATTGCTTTTTTCAGATCATGAGGGGGACTTTTGACCCTTCAGAGGACATCAACATGGAGACAATGGCGTGAGTATTTCAGACAAAACTGGAGTTTAATTTCTACTTTGAATGTTGAATGTTGTAGCTCTTTCGGGGAATTCAGCTTAATCCATGATTGCCCACCACTGTGCCTCATCGTGTCATGTCATTTGTTTCTTTTAGCCAAGCTCAAGACTACATTACAGCTGGGGCCTGTATGGCACTAGGATTACGTTTTGCTGGCTCTGCCAACTCTGATGCCTTCGACTGCCTCTACGAGTTTGCCAGGACCTTCATGAAGATCATGTCCTTCGCTGGTACAGCTGCTGTTGTAAGTGTTTTTATGTGTGAATATTTAAATTTGAACTTTGATCTGTTGTAAGACTGGCCTTACAATATTATTGCAGAAAAGTGCTTTGTTGCCTCACTAACTTATATTTTAAGATAATGAATGGATGATTTCAAGATAATCATTTCCTATGTTTCCCCTTTGTTCTCTCTCTCTCTCTGTTTGTCATCATGTGTTCTGGTTCCCCTAGCAGACAGGTTATTACAATCTACAGACAGGTCTGTCGATGATCCTGCTGGCTATGTCCATGGTGATGGCCGGCACTGGGAACCTGAAGGTCCTGCAGCTCTGTCGCTTCTTCCACAAGCGAACCGGTGGCGAGATGAACTACGGCTTCCACATGGCTCATCACATGGCACTGGGCCTGCTCTTCCTGGGAGGGGGCAGGTGAGATGCCCTCACACACACACACACACACCACACACACACACACAAAAATGTTTGAATATATTCTACTTAATGACCTATGATAACCTGTGAGACATGTGACACTTGATTTGTCATTTGCATACAATGAAATTTTGTTTGGTAGCAAGATAAATACGAACAGGTACTGTTCTCTACCTATATATTTTAAATAATGGCACTTGGATGAATCAGGTAAACAATGACAGTGCAAACAGTGATGTATAAAAGGTATTGCACAGTGAATTACATGGTTGTTATTGCAACAAAAAAAGCATAAAGTAAAACCAGATGAATATAGCATTAAAACAATACAGAGATATGTTAGCATAGAAATAGGGTCCTCTATCTGTATGTAATGAATAAAATGTGATGAGGGCTACAGCTCTGGGGAAGAGGTGTTGATGACTCTATATCTCCTCCATGATGGCAGGAGAACAAACACACTCATGGGCCAGTTACTGGTTTCAAGGTAAACTGCGGTTTGAAAAAGTCAAGGTTTCAAAACCACAAATATTTTCCATCATACTGTTCCTGATACCTGACAGAATGCGTTACTGCTGGACTAGCACTAGCTGCATGTTTAGGCTTACTTAAGGGATTGCATTTTTGCAGTTTTTAAAAAAATACATTTTATTATTTTAGTGTATAAGTTGTTAAAATGTGTGTGTTTGCTTTGTTTTTTCCTACCCTACTGTGATATCTGACAGAATGTGCTACCTTATTGTGGTAGATATTCTCTACCTGACAGAATGAGCTTCCCTATTGTGATACCTGAAATAATTTGTTACTCTATTATCAGAATCTCATACTGGCCCATGCCTAAAGCAGACTGTGACCTGGTTGGGTCCTTACTGATCTTACTAGCCTCTTGTGTAGACAGCTAGCATGCACTGTGTCCAGGTTCAGGAGTACAGTTCCCACAATCCTCTATGCCATTTTTACCGAGGCCACGTCCTTCCAGCTCTCGGCAGTGCAGCTGGCATACCGCACTGGCACAGTGGCAGAGGATACTCTCTGTGGTGATTCTGTTTAAGTTTACCAGGAGCTGACAGGGAGGTTTGAGTTTTCTTGGGAAGAAAAGCTTCTGTTAAGCTTTCTTCACCAGGTGGGAGGTGTTCAGGGACCATGACAGATGTTTTGTTAAATGAATTCCCAGGAATTTGATGTCATTGACACTCTCCACCTCCTCACCATTTATGTGCAGAGGGGGGAATGTGTGGTCTTTGTTGATCTCCTATAGTCCACAATGATGTCCTTGGTTTTTGTGGTGTTCAGGACATATTTCTGCATCTTTTAAATTTCAGGGCAAACAACAGGTACTGTTAACTGGCATGTCATGTCCAGTACTCAGTACTGCATCAGACGGATGTTTGATTCAAAGACACACCTCCCTCATTACAAGCCTCCCTCAGTCCTTAACCTAGCTGAACCAGCACTTTTCTTAATTTGGCTGTAGGCGGACACAGGGTGAAACACAGACTGTAACTACTCATTTAAACAATACAGTATGTTTTGTCAACTGTACCCAGCTGTGGGAATATTGTTGACTGTGGCCTGACAGTTTTCCACCCTGAGCATTATGTGTGTACGTAAGACCCAAATGCAGAAATGGCGAACTAATATGATACATTGTGTAGAACACAAAGACTAAAATGATCACTGTTGGAAGAGACAAGTGAAGCACACATGGACAACAAGAGGACAAGTAGCTTCGACTGCAGTCACACTCCTATACATTGGACTTTGGCTCATGACATTTTGATGAGGGCAATGAGGTTAATTCTATTCTAGGTGTAGTCTGTCATATGACACCTGTATTGCTGTATGAAAACAAGACTCAAATTGAACACATACATACCAGAACACGCCCATCAGATTTGGGACTGCTGTTTCTGGGAAGGACCAGGTACACCACATACACACACATGGCGTGTGGGTTAGCCACACAAATACACCAGAGTCTGTTTTGAGTGCTGTGCTGCGCATAATGAATGACATTTACATATACACACTCATGAACACACCCAGACCAGGTTCTTCCAACCACTGACCTCAGCCTGCATATTTTCAAGGGGAACAACGGCTCCCACTCTCTCATTACATGTTGCAAATGTTTCTCCACCTATAGCCACAATCAGATGGAACCTTTTGATTTTATTCGGATGATGCTTTATTTTAGACCTGCCCGCTGAAAGCCCACGCAACTGTGGGGCCTCAGTTTGAATGTCATACACAGTCACTATGAGCCCTGCAGAGGTTAAAGGTCATGTTGGAGAGCAGAGTCATGCCATGTCATTGTTTAATTAGCTCCGTTCTCTCCCTACGCTCGTCGATAATTCAGTCCGTCACCCGCTTGCATTTGTCTATTCATGTTGCTATGGATACTGCACATTGTTTTCCACACATCTTGTCATCGCTATGCCGCTGTCATTCATTTCGTTTTCATTCATTTTCTCACCTCTGTTTTTCCTTGTAACCGCTAATCTCTGTCTCCTTCTTCTCACCCTTCCTTCCTCTCCTTTTCTGTTTGCTCAGTTAGTTTCTCTTCCCATTTATTCAGCTTATCTAGCAGGAAACTAAAGTGAAAGTTTTTTTTTTTCCCCCAAAATCGCACATGGCATTCAGACTAATTGCCACTGTAGCATAATGTAGGACTGTGTCAGCTTATACCAAAGGCTGATAGGGCTTTTCTTCATTCAAGTTTGCATGTTCTTCTCGTGTTTGCATGGGTTTCCTGTGTATGCTCTGGTTTCCTTTCAAACCAAGTGGGAGCATGTGAGATATTAGGAATATTCCTGCCCTTGACCAAAACACCAGCCCCAGAACTACAGCTGGTCCCTGGATACTGCCCACTGCTCCTTAAATAGTTAGCTTGTGCCAAATGTAGAGGACAGATTTCCCCACAAGGACAGATAAAGTATAACTCCACATATCTTTATGGGTAGTAGAAAACAATAGCAAAACTGCTACAAGTTTTTTTTTCCTGCTCATACTGGAAGCTTATACATCAGAAGATGAAAATGTCAAGCCCAGCCTAAAAGGAAAGTGACTCAGAAGAAGTGGTTGCCAGCAATCCTCTTTTTAACGCCTCCATCGTCCTGTTTTTGTGTCAGCAGTGGACCGATCCCTCAACAGGAAGTTTCTGTCACTGGTGTTACTATTTGTCAGTTTGAACTTCAGTTGTGAAGTTGCAGATTTCATGTAATGGTCAGTCAAAGTCTGTGACTGTTATTTGTTTAAAGCACAAAACTGATGATGATTAAACCAATGTCCTTTATCAAAGCAGTATAAAGTATTTAACCAGAGCAGCAGTGGTTCCCACCCTTTTTGACTTTTGACCTCTAAAAACAAATCAGTATCTCCTTGCGACCAGCAAATTAACTAAAGCGAGATTTCTCCTTTTCAGGATGTTTGATTTGAAAGATTTGTAGAAATCTGTTGAGGTGAAAGTATCCATTATCATATTCTTGCTGAATTCAGTTGAATTTGCCCAGATTTGCCCTGAAGTCTGTCTGTTTTTCATCATCTTTATTGACTGTGAGACTCTATTTTAGGTCTTGTAAACTTGTTAACTTGTGGAAAAAGAATGTAATGTTCAGTGAAGTTGAGGTTTTTTGCACATGCTAAACATGACACAAGCAGCCATTTAAGTAAAGAGCAACATAATTTACCTCAGTTGACCATTAATAAGCGCTCTCAAAAGGAAGCTCCCATGTGCAAGCAGACTTTATTGTCTGACCCAGCTTTATTATAATGAGTCCATTAGTCAAAGTACATACTTAACTGCTCGCTATTATGTTTAAGAGGCTCTGTTGTGGCCTGTGATGACGTTAACTAGATAACAATGCATCACCTGGTTTCACCAACAGAGAACAGAGGGTTCATAAAAAGGTGTTTTATTTGGAGCAGTGTGTCTTTCAAAACATGCAATATTGATTGTCCTTTGTGTTGTGTTGTGTTGTACATGCATTTACTGTCATCATGAATCCTGTACTTTTGTTTTTTGTATTCTCTTGTCCCACTCACACTTTATATACCCATCACTGTGTGTATGTGTAGTGTTGTTGATTTAAAGGCTGTGTGTGCACGTGAAAGATAGAGAGAGACGAATGCACATTGATGATGTTGTTTGATGTTGTCTTTTTTTAGGTACACCCTAAGCACCTCCAATTCAGCCATTGCTGCTCTGCTGTGTGCCCTGTACCCACACTTCCCTGCTCACAGCACTGACAACCGGTGAGACTGACACACCACACACTCAAACTATTTGCTACTAATACTCGATTCCTGCTCCTCAATGCACACACAGACACATGCTGTACATTGTCTTAAACATAAAAACATTACATTCTACTTCCTCTGAAAATATACTGTATACTGGATCTGTGTAGCCCTGTTATATTCTACTGTAAATCAAAAGCTGTGTGTTGATGCTGTTCTTGTTGCTGCAGCTACCACCTGCAGGCCCTGCGGCACCTGGCCGTTCTGGCTGCAGAGCCACGCCTACTTGTCCCTGTGGATGTGGACTCCCTGAAGCCCTGCTATGCCCTCTTAGAGGTCACCTACAAGGTAAGTTCATCAAGGTTAGTCTGGCCTTGGCAGGTAACCACAAACCTGTGAATAAAGGAAATACTCCCACTGTCTTTAAAATGGTATCACAAAGTGTGATTGCAGCATTGTATCACCATGACTGACCATAGAGGTCAGACAAGATCCAACATCACAAGCTCAGTCTGTTTGATATTACAGGATGAAACTTAGAGTTAGCTTTATGTCTGTAAGTGCAATTAAAAAAAGAAAAAAAAAACCTGTTACATAACTGTGCACTTCTTCCCTCTCTTTCACGTTCTCTTTCCCTGTCACACTTCCTTGTAAAATTCACTACACTTCCTCTTTAAACACACGCGCTGACATGAATTGTAATGTGCAATATGTGCTGGTGGCAGTTTATTTCATAAAAATGCTCCTGCCCACCAAACCACCACATTCTGCTTTTTGTCAGTGTCACTGCCATCAGCTGGGCTGCTTCCCCCAGCTCATTGTTCAGACACTCTCTATCAGATAAATAAAGTTCTTTTTTTTTTTTTTTTGAATTAGTTCAAAACTATATATCTTGTAACAAACTAATGCATCTTTCCACCTCTGTAAAACCACTAGATTAGTGACATCAGTGGCATGATTCATATTTTTGCTTCTGTCAGTGAATGTTAGTGTGGCTTCTCAAGGTAGTGAGTACGATTGTAAAGAAACTTTATTTGGATATGCTTGAATAATGCACTCTGAAAATATATAATATAATATATAAAACATCTGAATTTTTGCTATAGTACCACCTCCAATTTTAAACTCAACCTCCAGTGTTTAAAGAAACCCATACTCTTACTCTAATTTGTATTTAAAATATATATATATAAATCACATTTTATTATGTGATAATTCAGGTACATGATAGAAACATGATTTTGTTGCCTTATAGATGTAAGGAGTATTCATCTCAGTGTAAAACAGTTGATTTCAGAAAGTGAAGCGGGCTAGAGAATTCCAGAATACTGATATTTTTGTGACCTACACCTGCAGTAGTAAGTAGGTTAATTGATCTTGTAGGGTAGGAAACTGCCTACTGCCAGTTCACTAGAGGCCAGATAAAATGGTTTTACCAACCTAACTGTGGGTCAGATTGAGGTTTTGACACATCTTGATAATATACATTTTGCACAAACCCAGCAAGGTACAAAATGCAAAACACATGTGCCAAGTAAACGTTGACTCTGCAGAAGACAATGCAGCAACTGGCAACTACCATAAAAAATGGCTACATAGCCAAATTGGTGTTAATGTGAGTAAAACTGCTTGGGATGGATTACTGTGCAAAACTGTAGCTTTTCAAATCCATAAAAACAAAATGCGAAAGCAGCCAGTAGTTCTGTTTTCTCTTTGTTTAGGCCAGTCCTGGAGAGGGGCCACTGTGGTGCAGTCCACAGTGGTTCAGAAGTCCAGAGTCGTGTGACCTTGCACAAGACTACAGCGTGCTTGTCCATTCATTTTGGCCACAGTTATGTCATTTGGATCATGTGCGCTCTGTCACATCTATTTCCATGTGAAGCAGAAAACAGGCATACACTGGCAGTTTTGTTATCATAAAAAAAACCTAAACAAACAACAACCATTCATCATAATCTTTAACCAGAAAATTAGATACCTAGATGAGAATAATTGTAGATGTTTTTCTAGTGTTCCATATTTATTCAGCCATTATTTTCTCCGAGTCTATTTGGAGTACCCCATTTTTTTCAGACATGTTCGTTCGACAGCCTTTGTTGCAATACCATAGTTATGTCTTTACAGATGCAGTAAATAGCTCGTGAATTATAGGAGCAGTAATTTCTAAATCTCTCTCTCTGGTTTTTTTTTTTTTACTGCTTTGTATAGATGTGGCTGCTTTAGAAGTCTCACTTTGTTCTCCAGTTTTTCTGCAGCTCTTAGCCCCAGCTACACTGGATGTGATATCATTTGTATGGTTTTTTGTTGTTGAATATTTTGATTTCAAGCATTTTGACAGGCATGGACGGGGGGGTTTAGATGCTGTGCAGATTGTAAAGCCCTCTGATTTCGGGCTGTAAAAATAAAATCGACTTGTTAATGTTGGAAATGTCAAAAGTAATGTTTATAAACCTTTGAAGTCAGGATTTGGTTGAAAAAGATCTGAGTCAAAACACCTGCGTCCATTGCTTTCTGTGCACCTTCATTGCACACTTTTATCTTGACATGTATCACTGTGAGTTGATGTGTATCTTCTCATTAGGATACAGCCTGTATTTCAGTATTTCCACTGGTGAAGGATGGTTGAAAGTAAAGGACAGAGGTTGTTGTCCACAGTGAGGACCACCTCTGAACAGCATCTCTCACTTCAATTTAATTCACAGCAGAAAGCTCAGATTGTCACTGCGACCATTAATTACTCTTTACGTGACTCCTTATTCACATCTCTAGACTTAATTCCAGGAAGCAAGATTATTTCCTCTTTACATGCATATTGAATTCAGACTTTAAGATCTTGTAGAACAATTTCAAGGCAACTGTTGTTAGTGTGAAACTGTGTATATACAACCCTTTGTTCTTGCGTATGTTGTGATGATTTTTCCCTCTTGTTTCAGGAGACCAAATGGTACGATGAGACGACAGTAGAATTGATGGCTCCCACCATGCTACCTGAGCTGCACCATCTCAAGCGGGTAATGCCTGAGAGCAACACTTAGTAGATCCCACTCTGCTGGGGGTTAACTGGGTGTATTGATGAATGCGATCTAATTTGTTTTTATTTATTAATTGCAGGTAAAGGTGAAGGGGCCACGTTACTGGGAACTGTCTGTAGACCTCAGCAAAGAAACTCAGCATCTGAAGTAAGTACAGACAAAATGGCATCTCTTTGAAACTGAAGTGGAGGGTCAAAAGGCAGTCAGTCAGATAAAACCATTAAAAACACAGTGAAAGTGATCAGGGACCACCCTCAACTTTTCGTGTCACAGATGGATTAGTAGAATCCAAGGAGACATCCTGGTTTCATGTATTGATTTGGTCAGCTGATCTCTCCATATCTCCCTCAGGTCCATCCTGTCAAGAGATGGGGTGTTGTATGTTAAACTACGGGCGGGCCAGCTGCCTTACAAAGACGACCCTCAGGGCTGGAAAAGCCTGCTGGCCTCCACCGTCAATCACCGCAACTCCGGAGTCCGAGCCTTCAAGGTAGAGGTTCTTTTAGTTTCTGTGAGGGACTGATTTGGGGGACTTGGCCAACTTTGAGAGAATGTAGAGACTAAACGCCTCACATTTCCACCTGTGTTTATGTGCAGAGTCTCCATCGAGAGTCTGTGACTTGCAAAGCAAGGGCCACTGGCAAACAGGGGTAGTGCATTTGACTGCTAATGGCGGCTAGTCTGCTAGCTTGTACTCAATTAATCGTTTGGTCTATAAAATGTGTCTTTCTCTTTGCTGTAGAAAGTTTTGCTTGTTATTAAGAGACAGTTTTATTATCTTGTATTAATTCAACATTTACTCTCTTCTATAGTACAAGTAGATACATATCCAAGGCTGCTGAAAAC
This sequence comes from Lates calcarifer, assembly GCF_001640805.2. Lineage (NCBI taxonomy): Eukaryota > Metazoa > Chordata > Actinopteri > Centropomidae > Lates > Lates calcarifer. The sequence continues at coordinate 14,824,297 of NC_066848.1, forward strand.
TGGCCCTACTGAACCTTGATTTGCAGGTTGTGGCAGTTTTTTAGAGTTATACAAAACTTAGATGCAATTTTTTCAAATTTACCTTCTTGTTTTTACTCTCGTCTCTGTATATTCATGAAGTAATGCTGGATAAGTGCAAACTTTTCAGTCAAGTCATGCACACACACCCCCACCCCCCCACATCAGACAAACTTTTGCATGTTTGCATCTGTTAACATTTCTCCATTGAGTCTGGATGTAAACAAGCTGGTTCAAAAATGTGCTTAGTGTTTAGTCTGCACACATCTTTAGGAAGCCTGAGGAAAAGTTGGCCATGGGTCTCAGTAGTTAATCAGTTTCTGTCGTTCCACAGATGCAGGTTTTATAGGTTTATAATGTTCATTCATTCAGTTACTCGGTGATGAAGTCTTTGTGGTAAACCCAGTTTCCCAAAACCTGCATCAAGTACCTCTGTGAGTGATTACCCACTTGACTCACCGTGCCTTCTATCAACCACAGAAAGGAGGCAGTAAGTTGTTCCTTTAGGTTAGTGAGGATATATTTATGGATTTATGATCATCTATATGTGTGTGATTGAGCCTCAGTTGGGCCTTCCTTATTCACAGTCAAGTCAAGTCAGTTTTATTTATATAGTGCCAATTCACAACAGAAGTTATCTCGAGGCACTGTGAGGCACAGTCTTTTTTTGGGTGTAGAAATGTATGTCTGTGCAGTTGATTTGACACTTATTGTTAAAAGACCCAGAATTTTACGTTTACTGTGGATTAGGGATGCACCGATACTGATACCAGCATCGGCTATCTGTCCGATACCCTGTTCCTGTTCTCGTACTCGTATTCATTAAAGTGTCCCAATACCACAGCATCCGATACCACTTTACGGCAGCGTGACGTTCAGTTGGGTGGTCAGGTGCTAATTGAGAGCAAGGAGGGGCAATGTCAGTGGTGTGGAGGTATTTCAAAGTGGATGATGGTGACAAAAGTAAAATGGACTGCAAATTATGCTCTGCAAAGTTGTCAAGAGGGACAAAAGCGAGTACTTTCAACACAAGCAATCTGATAAAACATCTAAAAAACAGCAGCCGTGTGGAAAGTGAAAGGCTTTTTAGCTCAGTGTCCCACATTGTAGATGAAAACCGAAACAGACTAACAGCTGATAATGCAGAGAAGCTGTTTTTTCGATAAAAAAATCCTGCTTCTCACTTTTTCATAATAGACTTAGTTCTCACAGACAGATGTTGCTGATTACATGATAATGCCTTAGTTGCTCTACCACAGTTTTATGTTGGTACAATTTTATTTCAGGGCTATATTTAAGTGAAATATGTGGCAAGGCTGTTTGTTTAAAAAAAAATGCAGTTGAATGCTAAAATGTCAATAACAGTACTTTTATTTGAGTAAAATGTGTGGCAGTGCGATATATCATGGAATGTTCAAATGTCAGTCACAGCATTTTCTTAGAACCAGAGAATGAAACAATATCTGATGAAAATAAAACATGTTTTCAAATAAATGTAAAGTGTAATAACAATAATAAGTACTCATATTCATACTTGGTATCAGCAAGTACTCAAATGTAATTGGATTGAAAAAATGTGGTATTGGTGCATCCCTACTGTGGATGATTTAGATCACTGACACATACCCTGCCATCAAACTCCATTGCAGCTGCTGGAAACGTGGTAGTTGTAGTGGACAGACCAACATTTAAGAAATCGGTCCACACCAGCAACAGACTATAAATAGAAGTGAGTAGAATTGAGTTGACCGCCTCCCCTGTGACTGGTTGTATCCAGTCTTGACAGGTTGTCACTACGGGTTCAGTAGGCAGCTGTGTGGTCGACAGACTATTACTGGTTTCCTGATGGCCTTAGTATATGCTGTCAATACACCTGCAGGTCCACAAAACACACATTATTAATTCCACTTGTCCTCACTGTCCTTCCTCCTCTGTTTCCCTGTTTTCTTCTTTTGCATTCATCTTTCCCTCCTGTCTTCCTTCTCTTGATAGCATCTCTTTGTAGCCTTACCCTTGTACTCCCTAAATAAATTTCCTCATGTGCTTTTTTGCAGCCTGAAGCCATCTCTACATTCACCTCTGAGCCCGCCTTGGTCTCCTTTGCAGAGTTCTTCTGTAAAACATCTGAAGGAATGAAACATGTGAGTTTTAACACAGAAATAGATGTTGGTTTTCTTGATTCCATGTCCTTGGAGCCACTGTACCAGCTGGAGAGACTTTGTGACTGTCTGTTTCTAGCTCCTTATTTTTGTCATTCCTATTTAAAAAATACTAACCATAAGCATTTATCTGAAAGATAACATAAACAACAAATAAACATAAAACCCTGAATGTAACATGCTAACAATATGTCAGATAGAATCAGATATCGCAGCAGGGCATGTACTTTTATTTTGATACTTTAAGTTTGTTTTGCTGATAATACCTCTGCACTTTTACTGAAGTAGAAAATTACATGTAGGACTAGACTAATAGAATATTTTTACTTTTTTGTATTTGTACCTTTGCTTAAATCATGCATCTGGCTCAAGGTCCTTCTCATTATGAGATTTCTGTAGCATGGATGTTTTTTATTATGGACAGGAAAACCCTTGGGAATTTGATAAATTTTCTCAGCATGTCTGAGAATATGAAATTTTACATTTAGATAACATGTATTTAATAGCCTGATTCAGCCTGTTTATTGTTCTGTACACTTGGCCTCTGTAGTTATAACAAAACCGTTCTACCCTTTAGAGTAATATTAACAAACCAGGAAGGAGTCAGGTTTTTAGTTCCTGTTGGTGTTCTGACCTTAATGATGGAATGTTAACAAAAGGTCATTTAGTGTTTTATCAGAGCCACAGTGGAAATTGAGCACTATTTCGCACTTTGAGCAACATTAGTTTTGTGTTAGTGTGTGGGCGGTCTGGCCATCACTGCAGAAACTCTCCGCTCTGTTGAAACTCAACCCCAAACACTTTCCTCCCAGCCATCAAGGAAAAGGCTCAGATATGTTTTCTGTTTATACCAAAACCAAAATAAACATATTTACATGCACCCTGCATTCCAGATAATATTTGTATATCCTGATTCAGGTCTTCTTCAGGAAGCATCTCTATATCTAGTCATAAGTATGTGACAAAATGACTGTTTTGAATATTAACTGTAAACAAAACTTAGGAAACTGTCAGAGCAAACAATAAACATGAAGATAAGTTTGAATGCATTATGCGTCCTGGCTAAAATCATCATACACTAGAGCTATTCTATTCAAGTATCTAAAGGTCAGGAAAATTACATGTTCCTATTTTAGTAAAAGTTGATGTTGTTAACATGTATCAGCTCTTTTAAAATGATATGCTTTGCTTCCTTTGAATAACACCAAAGTATCAGTATGCATGCAAACATACAGCACTGGATGTGTGTGTAATAAACATAATCAATGTCAGATCTTGCACCACAAAGTGGTGCACAACTGTGGTAGCTTTCAGTAGCGATGAATTGGAAGTAAAAGCAAATACGAAACTTTGGCCAGACTCTCTGTCTGTATCTGTATGTTTCCATTCAATAACAGATTTTAGATATGTCAAACGAACTGACACCTTGAAACATGTGACTGTATTTGGAAGAAGGAAACACAAAACAGATTCCAAAGTTCATCAATGTCTGTAGTCTTTATAGAAATGTATAAATATTTTGAGAAAGACACTCCACTGTAACTTTGACTCAAAATGCCAACAAGAGTCCACAGCCATGCTAGTGGCTCTGTGAGGCTGTACCTGAGTTAAATGTTAACATCAGAATGCTAAAATGCTGATGTTTAGAAGTCATAATGTTTATCATGTTCATTATCTTAGTTTAGTGTGTCAGCATGCTAACATGGCATGGCTGATGAGAATGTAATTATTTTTGCAGCTATTCAATCATAAACCAAAGTATTAGATGAGTTTAAAAGGCGGTGACCAAAGTCATCAGGATACATTGCTCATTAGCCACAAATGTCTGTACAAAATTGAATGTCTGCAGCAAATTGGTAGAACCACGCCACTTGAATAGCTAAAAACAGATTTGCAAACAGGACTCATGGAGAAAAAACAGGTCTTTAAGTACACTAAGAGCGGGCACTTAAGGTTTCTGTGCTGCGACGTGGCACATTTTCTCCGGTTTAAACGCAAGCAACTTTATATGTAAAGCACATGTCATACACAGGGTGTTTTTAAGAGTTATAATTGAGAGTTATAATTGATTGTATAGATTGCCATGACCAGTGCTTCATCTGCTTGTTAATCACTTGACTCTTTCCTGAGTAAAGAGGCTACCTCATCACAACTTCAGGTCAATTGGTTGGGTCACTGGTTTCAGCTTGCACAGTGAAATGGAAGAAAATCAGTCATTTTGTAGCGTAACCGTCGGTAATTGAATTTAATGACAACAGGGCGAGATTTCTTCGGTGTTCATCTGTTATTATCAGTCCAATCACTCCAGCTCTGCCTTTCCTGCTTCTCCTACCTCTCCATGTTTATTAAATGTACAGACATTCTGTGCATTTACATTTAAGATGTTGTGTTTCCTGGCAAATAATTGCAAGATTTGTTGCTGCCTGGTTTTATTAATGTAGCGTGAAATAGCTCTTTGTCTAGACGTGAATGTACAGGCTGCATTCTGCCAAACTTCATATTTCTCCTAGTCCTTAAAGGCCTGTGAAAACTAATAGATGGCCTTAAAGCATTGTTGTAGTACTATATATATTATACTATACATACATATTACATATGAAAAAAAACACCCACAAACTTAAATGCACTTGCTGGTATATACACTAATCTACACAAAATATGAACTCACTGACACAAATGCAGAAAAAAATGACATCAACATTTTTGAATGCAAATTTATAAATGTCTGCATCTGACTGCCACATGGATTTAAGCTTAAATGAAGAAGTGCAAATGTTTCCAGATTTCACCATCATCAATACCACATATTGATGCAAAATATACACAAATCATGAGATAAACAGATCATAACTGAGAACTTAAAAACTTGAACCCACCAAAACATAGCAGAGACAAGAGGATACTTGCTAAATAAATGACTAAAATACCGAAACACTGTCGCTGCTTAATAAACCTAAATGAGCATGGGTTAAAGAGGAGACCATTTGAGTTTTTAGCATTGTGGATATATCTACATATTGTAGGGATTTCTGTTATTTCAGAGAGAATTTCTGTAATGTTGCACCAACCTGTTTTTATTTTTCTTCAGTCAAAACACACACACACACACACACACACACACACACACATACTTACTCATGTCCTCCCATGTTGTTTTTCCAGAGGGAGGATACTCTGGTGTTGTTCTCGGCCATGCTGTATGAATGTGTGATGCAGGAGTGTCCAGAGATGCTGCCCACATATATTGCTATCGAGCAGGTAAATCAAACACACACACCACGCACACACAGGCACGCTGTGCTGTGTAATGACACCTGACTCTTACTTGACTCTGACTAAGCAATGATAAGGCCAGTGTTCCAGTAAATAAATACATAAATGCAGTGAAATGAAATTTCATCCTGAAAGTTTACCAAACTCCAGTTTGTATTAGGTGTCTGTATTCTGTAATAAATACATTTTAAAAAAGTTATAATATATTTTGGAGAACCGTTTGCAGAAATGTAAACCATTTGCAAATTGTAGATAACTGGATATAATTTTTCCCCTGTGAACATCAGTAATATACAGCAATATTTCATTTCTTTGTTACAAACTGAATATCTTGAGGTTTTAGACTGTTACCTTTTCTGACATTTTAAAGACTAAACAATTAATCATTACTCACTGCTATACCAGATCAGTGTACATGGTGTTTCTCTGCATAGCTTTCAGCATTACAGACCTGTGTATACTTCAATATTTTTAGGAATGAAATACAGATATTACATGACTAACACATGAGCAACATAACAAACCACAAAAATTAAGGTAGAGAAAAGAAAAACAAATGATGATTGTCCACTGGCAGAAATCCCACATCTGAATCACCACCAAAATCTGAACATGTTTTTCTTTGTAGATGGCCAGTCTGACAATCAAATGTAATGGACACCTGTTCATTTTGAAATATTTAGTGACTGATTAAAACCTAAGGCCACTGGGCAGCGATAAAAATCATTTTCTCTGGTGTCTCTCAGGCGGTGGGTGCTCTGCGTCGGGGTGACCTGCAGCAGACCTTCCCCCTGTGGCAGCTGCGTCTGGTGGTGGAGCTGTGGGACAGCAGGGTGCTGCGGGGTGCCGCCAATCACCATGACGCTCTGCTTACCTCAGAGTTTCTGCCCGTCATGAAGAACATGGTGGATGTAGCACTGGACAGCTGGCTCAAAGGTGAGGAGAGGCGAGAGCGATGATGAACTTAAGTGATAATCTAGCGGTAGTTTAAGTCATTTATCAAGCAAATATATTTGTTTCTGGAAAAGGCTTTTTAAGGTTATCAGCAGTATGGATATGTGTTAAAATGTTAAGATTGACATCATCTACCTTTTATACAGAATGTGCATGTTTTTTAGAGAAAGACATATGTTTCTCCAAAAGCCATGGGGAGTGTAAACTGTCTTTTGTGTAGAAGGACACAAAAGAAGCTTGAGGTATGCTGGCTCAGTAATCTCCTCCTTTTCATTAACACACATCTAGCAAAGCCACAGTGACTGGATGGAGTAGATTGATATTCAGTAATGAAACAAGGTAGACTGTCATTCATATCAGAGAATGAATGAAAGAATGTAAACACAGAATATAATTAAAGCACGACACGATCTGAATAAACATGACACACCTGTTTAATGTTACAGTGGTGATGTCAGCAGGTGAAGCTGACACTCAACTGTAAATCAGAACCCCAAGAGGTATCTGTGGCAAGTCTCCCATTAACCCTTTGCATCGGGTGATAGATCCAGTTTAAAGACAGTGTTACTGTATTTAAATTAGTTTTTTCTCCCACAATCAGGACAAAATGACATTGAACATGCTAAAGAAGCATCACTTCTTTACATAATTAAATTTTGCCTTGACTAAAAGAGACAAGTACATTTTGGCTCTGTTGAGCCACAGTGTCACTGCTTGAGTATTTCACAGGCTGGATGTGTTTCAGCTTGTTTTCCTGTATTGGGTGTAGCACACTAATGTCATAGTTTAGAAGTTAAACAGGCTGTGTGTACACTCAAACAAACACACATTCCATCACTCGCACATACACACACACACAAGCATTTACAGTAATAAAGGCACGCTGAGAGGCGTGGGAAACAGGTGAAGTAGTTGGACGAGACTGTGATCATGTAAACAGTTCAAATGTGCCTTCGCTTTCGTGTTTTGTGAAGCCTCTTGGTCCTGGCAGACGTTTCAAAGGAAAGCTAAACTAACTTTACCTCAAGCATCAGGAATGTAACTGTTCTCTGGAACTCACCAGTGAATGAAATATGTGTCTAGATCTACCCTTGTTATTTTTCTTTTATGATTTCTTGTTTCTATTCCTCTACTTTCCATGCTGTTTCTCTTTATCAGAAATGAATGCTGCTGTGAAATTTGTAGACAATGGAAACTGAAGTATTTATACAGTTTTTAGAGAAGTTTTGGTTTATCACAAGATTTTACAAATCACAGGGCAAAGCTGCAGCAACACGTGTGTGTAACACTGTACAACACAGTCATTGTGTTAACTGGTTCTCAGGCTCAGTTTGGATTTAGTCTTCACTAACTCTCTCAACGGGACAAACTTGTTCTAAATTGCTTGTTTCGGCCAGATGAATGTGTCCTGTTCACAAGGAGGTTCATGAAATTTCATAATTAACAAAATCAGTGACCCTTGGCTGCCTTTGGGGGCAATCTTCATTCACAAAAATCTTGCCTAAAAAAAAAAAAAAGACGACTTCCACATCGCTGAGCTTCTGCCAGACACAGTGGCAGGAGCAGTGACAGCAGTGGTGTTAAAGGCCCTGAAACATAACGACACAAATATTAAGTGGGCTACAGCAACGCTGTACTGTCACAGATAGAAAAAGGGAATGATTTAACATGAAGTTAGATGCTTGTCAGATGTTGTCTGTGACTAATATGATTAAGATGTACAGTTGTGGTGGAAAACATATTTGATCAAATGTTTGTACATCTTACAGCCTGTCTTATGTTAAATCTTGTTTGAAATTTGTCTTCGATACAGAACGTTTGGGTTGAATTAGATGCCTGATAAAAGTAATACATTTATTTTTAATAACAGCTGTAGGTAACCTGTTAGACAGAACACAGTGCTGTAAATAAAAAGGCCTGTATGCCTTGTGTGTTTTTTCCCCTCTAGACAACAGCTCAGTGTTGAGGTCCTATATGAGGGGCGAGATCCTCCATAAGGACACCCAGTCCATTATATTGGTCTGCTTCCTGGTGTACCGCTCTATCCCCTGCCTCAGGAACACACACACACAGCTGGAGGGTAAGCACGTGTTCACACTGAATTGGACAACTTTACCTGTGCACACTTATATGTACATGTAAACAGAAGCAGAAGTTTAACTCCTTCATGCAGTTGTAAAAACTCACTGCTCTAGACTCACTCAAGGGTGGATAGTAAGTACATTTACCCAAGTACTCTTCTTAAGTGCAGTTCTGCAGTACTTTACATAAGTATGTGTGTATTTCTGCTACTTTATACTTCTTAACTAAGAGGTTATATAAATAAACACACTTGATGAGATTGTAAAAAGTAATGTATCGCTAAAGACCAGCGGTTCCCAACCTTTTTTTTTTACCTTCATATCCCTTTAAACAGTGTCTTGTCACAGCTGAGTTGTTAACAGTTCTAACAAAGAGATATTTTCCCTTAAAGTTTCACAGATGGTTTCATTCAAATATTTCTTTGTGGCCCAAAAAGTAAACAATTTCTAATATTTCAAAAACGAATTGTCCTCCCAAAAATATTCCAGTCATCACTAATTATCTCACAATGCTTCAGATTTATCTTGTTATGGTTTGGAGGGGCCTGAACCATTGGTTGGGAATCACTGGACTAAACCACCTAACTGTTAACGCATTGTTAAATGAGTCAATCTAATGTCATATATATGACATTATATCAGCTTCCTCTGATAATACCTTTGTATACTTACTTTAGCTGGATTTTTAATACAATGACTTTTACTTTGATACAATTATACAATTAAGTCTCTTTTACGGAAATTCTATCCCAACATCTTATTCGTATTCAACAACTGCAAACCGCTCAAGAAAACTACTCTTGTGACAGTGATGTTGAACTGGTCTGAAGCCTGGTCTATGTTCTCTCCCTGCAGGCTGCAGCTCACTCGGGGATTTGTTGTCGCGCAGCAGCCAGCTGGGCATCCCTCTCAGAGACCTGCTGAGGCTGGTTCCTGTCCTGCTGGGCTCTGCATCAACACCACAGATGCTGCCGGGCTTCCCTATGCAAGCATTTTGACCCTGATGTTCAGACCTACTCAACAGGCTAGTAACCTCTCAGAGATGCAGTTCATAGCCTTTTACGTTCCCGCTGCAAGCACAGGTAGGACAGATAGCTTGTCTCTACCTGTAGCACCTGTGGGACAGAATGTGACCATAAGACTTCTTGTGTCTCACTGCATCACTGGGGTGTGGCTGCCCTGCATCTGAGAAGAACAGTTTGAAAAATCCAGACTTTGTTTCTCTCTCTGCCGCTAGAAAATGGAACAATTAATATTAGAGTTTTGTAATATAAAATTTCTATTTAGTCTCTTTTTTTAACAGTTTAGGCTTCAGTAATGATGCAGTGCACGTGCCATTTGTTCGAAAAACACAATGCGGCTGTTTTTTTTTATGGGTACCACTTGCTCAAACATTCAGTGGCAGGCAACATTTCCTTCCCGACAAACAAGGACAGAAACAACTGGTCAGAACAAAATGAATACTCATACCAGTGACAATGCTGCCCTGTGAGGACTCTCCTGACTTCAGGCTGCTATGAGGACAGGTAAACCAAGGCAAGACAATAAATTTGAAAACCACCTGCACACTTCATGTTTATTCTTTGTCTTAACATTTCCCCAAGAGGCAGGAATATTTTTTGGAAAACACGCACGCCTTTTCCTCTGTGTAATTTCATGTTTGACAAGGACTGCTCATTAAACCACTAAGAGAACTGCACTCTATTTTTTCGTTTCGCTGTATTTTCCCACGAGCTGAAACGGAATCAGCCTCCGCACAACATTGTCCATCATGTCTTTGTTTAACACAGATCTTGTTGTTATGGTGCCAGCGTTGCATCCCTGTGGTCAAGATGAAGGTCTTTTGAAGTGAGTCGAAGATCAAAACGGGCTGTGGATTTGCTTCGGGTGGTTCCCCACATGAAAGGAATCCCCTAATCTTCCAGTGGTGTTTTTGTAATAAAGCAGTGTCCTCCACAGATAAGACTGAATTTACTCAATTTCTGCACTTAGTGGGAAAAAGTTGGCTGTTTTTGTCTCTTACACTTGATGAGTTAAATAAACCAAATGATGCCTTTGAATTGCTTTGTGATTCTGTGTAACAACTATGGTAAAAAGTTGTCTCCTATGGTCTCTGATCAAGCTGGGAAAAAATTAAAGTAACAACATATTTGATGAAGACTAAAGAACAAATGACTGTAAACTATATTTTGCCTCATTAATGAATTAGATGGACTTGCCATCCTTGTGGAAACCAAGGACAGAGCTGGAAACTGAATCTACATATTACAGGCTAATGAAGTCCAAAATTCAAGAGCTTCTATTTGGTTTCTATCTGTTTAGTTTTTCTGTCGTACTGTAAAATAACAGCCTGCTTCAAGTGATTACAACAAGGCAAACCCTGACCTCTGACCCCTGAGGCCTCTGGGCCAGAACCTCTGTCTTCTCATCACAGAGCTCAGTTAAAAGACACAAAATGACCGCAAAGAGATGCAAAACAATCCCAAAGAGACTAAACAACTACAAAGAGCGGCAAAATGACCAAAATAACTACAAACAATGCAACATTTTGTGTTTCTTTCAGTCTGGGGTCCTTTTTGTCTGTACCCAGGGGCCCGTTTTCTCATAATCCACCCACAGGTCACACATGTTAATGATAAAAGCTCACAAAACACTGACTATCTGCTGCAGTTTCTGTTGTGTGGGAAGAGAACATTAACGAAAAAGTCTGAGTGGTCAAACAAAAAAATTGAATAGTACAAGAAACAGTGTGTAGCAGTAAACACCAACACACAGCTAGTGATCACATAAATAGTCGTCATTGGTAATGAAATCAGATATTGTCCACAGGGGGCTTTCTTGAGAACATTCACACAGTTGTATGTAGTTGTTGTTTTCAGCCAGTCAGCTTTGAAAACCAGAATGTTGGGACTTTCCTACCAGTGAATGAGTGCAAAATAAATGTCTAAAACTATCTGATGGTGGAAATCCCAGATCGTCAGCAAAATCTAATCGACCATTTCTTGGGCTGATGCCTATCTGTCCCACAAGATTTCGAGACTTTTGCCCAAAGGTTTTCGAACTGTGAAGTGTTGCCTCCCTAGGGTGGTGTGGTAGAGTTGAGGTTGAGCGTGGAATTATTTGATATCAGGGTTCAAATCCCAGCAGGAGCAGTTACAGTCCATTCTAAGAGGACAAAAAATAGCTTAAACAACACCCACGCCACAGCAACTGTAAACAAGAATAATAGATAAGTATATAAACATAAAGTTTGCACTTCAGGAGTCAGTAGATCAAGTTTCCACTTTAAGTAAATAACTTAAATGAAAATAAAATGAAAATATTGAAAATAAATATACATTGACATAGCTAACTTCTTATATTGGCTGAAGTATATCAACAGTCATTAATTAACCAAGTTAACAGGGGGTTCTGTTTTTTCCATTTACATGAATAAATGTGATATTTACTAATAATGAAAATAGTATCAACCATGTCAGATTATTTATTTAAACTAGAGTTTGGAGTAAATCGGAGGGTGTGATATTTTTTATATTTAGAGCCTTACCCAAATTGATCTAGTTAATGTTGTTTGACCCTCTTGCAGGAGTAACCCACTACACATTGAGGCCATTAAGGTCACTCATTTATTAGCATGCATTTGGTCCTTTACAAACACTTACCCTCTGAGGGTGTTTCCAGAATCACAAGAAACTCTTCTAAATTGTTCTGTTAAACAACACTCTTAACTTGCTTCCCAAGTTACGCCTCGGTTTCTGAATCAAAGCAAAGGTGCTGGTTGCCTGGATAGAAATTGAGAAACAGATTTACGTTTTTAAATGACCTCCATTGTTGGTTAATTATCTTTTAAAGAAACCAATGGCTACCTCTGTGACCCAAATGATAAATGAGAGCCACAAATCGGGGCAGGTTGCAACTGACTAACTGACTCCATGGCAACGTGACAGTATACTTCCTGTTTACACCGCTCATTGTAATAATCTAATATTTAATCTAACAGAAGTAGCACAAAGAACAATAATAGCAGTGACAGAATCCATTGATATCAGCCTTTCTAATGTTGCACTATGAGTTTTTTTTTTATTGTTGAGGCTCAGAATGCCACATTGTGTGTGTATCCCAGTGTCAGGCTTTGAAAATCCCTGCGTCAGCCTTTACAGTCTGTTGAAAAGTCTTGGACGTGTGTGGGAGGATGTGCTGTGTGTGTTCGGCTCAGAGTCTCAGATCATTTTTAACCAACAGCTCTGAGAACATTCCAGAGAAAATGGAAAACATCCGAACAAACAAGTGGCCCACACCCTCCTCGCAGAGCTGCAACACTCAGAGCAGCTTCTCACACTCAGTTCAGACTCTTTAGAGGGAGAAATATGTTTGTATTTGTTTAATTTTTTTGTTTTGCAAAGATTAAATAAGTTTGTTCTAAGGGCTCACTCCCCTAACTCATAACTGGAGTAAACATTTCAGCTGCCTCTGAATCATTTACTGCCTAAAACTGGTAATATGTTTCCATGACTGTAGAGAACAGTCTGTGTTCATATCAGTCATTAACACCAAAGGAGATTATAATAATGGACAACAAGTGTCCTTTCTATCTGTTTTAAATCTAGTCTTCCTCATACTGCAGCTAATCCCCCTGGTTTGCGTGGACAAACCCAGGATTTGAAGCATCTGTTAAGCTCTGAATTGCCTGGTCCACCCACATTTAAATACCATCGTGCATCCTGCTGAACAAAGTATTAAACAAACCTTCCCAGTTTCCTCAGCACTCTAACCTTGAAAAGGCCCAAAAATAGCAACCAGACATGACTCACATATACTTTTTTATGGATGAAAAGACACTTTCAGACCCACGACTGGACAGACTTGGAGTTTTATTTTGCCACGTGAAGATATTGTGGTTTTTTCTGTCAGTCTTTCTAACATACTTAGCACTCAGAGCTGCTTGGGTGGATACTTGACACAGTTCACGCGTCCCTCTAAACGCCAATGATACATTTTCTCATCACTTTAAGATTCTCCATTCTGTAAATACTCTATTTAATCTGAGTTGTATGAGACAGGTATTGTGTCCATGTGTTTCTCTCCAGGGACACTGTGCACATCAAAATAAAAATGGTGAGAGGATTTAAAGCACATCAGTGCAATGAGTAATGGGATTCCAGAGGCACAAAACTACATTCTGCCAGAGTTGTTTTGGGTATTTCATGTGAGACAATTCTGCATTTGTGTTTGTGTCTGTGCTTTTCTAACTGGTTTGAAGCGGGTGGTGCTCAGGTGGAAAAAGGTAATGCCACATATTTGTGTGTACCATGCCACATTTGAGTCTGATGAAACCTGAGGAGTTGTTTATTTATGATGCGATGTCAACATACCTTAGGATATTCTTGCCCAAACCAAACCGTTGTTGTTTATTTACTCATGATAATATAATATTGCAGAGAAAAACTCAAGATCTGCAGTGGCTGTAAGAGATGTGTGTTTTCCTTGTCAGTAAATCTGACTATAACTTTAGCCAAGTCTTCTTTGTGCTGTTGGATGTGCAAATAGGCCACTGTTTGCAAACAAGTCAGTGTTGTGTATTTTTTTTTAGCTTGTTCCGCTGCCCTCAAGTGATTAAAACAATTATTCAGTTTTAATGCTCCAAAATGTAAGACAGGTAAATAATGATGAACACAATAAACATATCACCAAATATTACAGGCAAAGGTTTACTAGGACACAATCTTATTATTTGGACCCCCTACCACCTTGACCTCTCCTCTCACTATGCCAACATGCCGCCCCTGTAGTGTTTAATGTTTAATGTTTGGTATCCAGTATCTCAGTACAGTATGGTGTCATTTATAAGATAACCAGGCCTTTGGCATCTGGCTGTGTGTTTAGCTGGTTGATAATGTGCGCGTGGTTTCCTGGAAACACGTGTCGTTTCAAGTCAACGTGTCTCAGCAAACATTCCTAGGAAATGTCACATGACATTAAACAGTAAACTGAGAGTCCAGGGCCGACAGGAACTGGGACAGCTCGTGGGTGTCTCTGAGATGATCAAAGTCTTGTGGTTTTAATAGTCCCGGAGTCTCTGCTGATGGCCATTTAAAGAACTGCTCTTCTTTTCTGAACTTGTGCGAGCTACTTGTATCCCTGCTGTTGTGATGCCGCAGGGTCACAGCGTTTTCTAAGTAAATGGCTAAATGATGGGAATTGCCAAAAAAGAAGAATTGCAGCAATGCCTTTGTGGCGACAAGGAGACGCTTAGTCTACGTTCAGAAATAGCTCTGATTTCTGAATGTAATTTAGTAACTGTAGCTCATTACAAGATGTAGGTTGTTTTTGGGTACACATGCTTGTTCATGAAACATGTGTTCAGGCTTATCTCTCAGTTTCCCCTCTCAAACACAAAGGTAGCATTTGCTTGTTTTGATGCCTGGTTAAAACTAATGAGAAATTAATAAGAGTCCAAAAGGGGCAAGGTTAAGAGGTAGTGAAACTAAACTGAAACTGACTTTATCTTGTCTTCATTTCTTTGTGGTTGCTCTCTAAATTAAAAATACTGGCAGATAACACATTTGATAGCTAAGTGACTCATGGCATTCAGAAAAAAAGGCTGCTCTCAAAGGGGGAGGAAATGAGGCCCTGTCAAATGTTTCTCCAAGTCAGTTGTATTCTGACTCTGAATATAAGTACTATAACACCTTAAACTTTAAAATGACAGAGGAAGGAACCTCTGGATGAACCTGTTATTAAGAGTTCCACTTCAAGTGAGAGATGCTTAGGCTCAAGATTATAATCGGTGGGTCTCCAAACACCAGGTTTAATACAGAAAAAGTTATGAGTCCCTTAGTCGCCTAAAATGACTGCAAAATGACTTTTGGGCATTATGACTGTACATGGCTAAACTTTGAATTAGTTTTTGGACCAAGAGCACAAGTTCATAAGAAGACAAGAATTTCCTTTCAACCTCAGCTGTGTCTTTTGGTCAATGCTATCGTGACATGACAACATGTCCAACTTTTTTGTAGAGTTAGACACTTTTTAGCTGGAACCATAACAGACTTCCTGTCTCCCAGCTTAGTAACCAAGTAACTTCATACAGTACCATCAGAAACATTATAACTTTAGCTACCTTGCTGCAGTAGGAGTGCAAGGTGTTAAGTAGAAATGTTGCTGTGGAGCTCAGCAATGGCTCACTAAACAAACATTAAGAAAATACTTAGTACACCAAGTGGTACCTTCACTCAGAGGTGAAATGTTATCTTGTCACATTTAGCTGCCATGGTTAGTCCCCAGCTTCAGGGGTGGTCTGTCACTGATTATTCACATAAGGCTTCCTTTCATGAGATAATCACAATACTAAATCAATAATACTAATGATGTAGAACATTTCTACAGCTGAATTTATTGTAAGTCACTCTGGATCAGATTCAGATGCTCAACAGAATGTAAGGTTGTGTAACAATGCGGGAGTTGTGTTTTGTCTCAGACAACTCTGAGGCACGTGTTGTGAAATAGACAGCCTTGACTGAGCCCAGTGTTTGTGATGGTTGTCTGTCTGTATTGAGCCTGTGGGAAAAAGAGCGCTGCCTCCAGGAAAAAAAAATCCTGTTGTGTTTGTTTCCACAATAAGCCAATCTAAGTGTATCGCAGTGAACACGCCCTCCAACTCTGTGGCGTTTCTCACGTCCTGACTGTACACACAGTTACACAAAGTATTGGTGTGAATTTTGTTTTAACCCTTACTCAAGCAATTTAATAAAGGACGCTTTAAAGGACTGATCTGACAGGAGCAACCTTATAAAGCCCAACTATTGACCACCAAGTAGACAAAACTGATGAATCATGAGAAAATCGAGTAAAACAGGTAAAAAAAAAGGCCCATATAGGTAAAAAGCTCCTATACAGGACCCCCCAGAGACACTGAAAGAGACACTAAATGACACAACCTGTTTATAGTCGTTTGGTGTCTCTTTTTGGTTATTTTTCATCTCTTTTGGGTCTCCTTGTAGTTGTTTTGTGTCTCTTTGTGATCATTTTGTCTCTTTTGGGGTTTCTTTTGTCTTTTTGTGATTTGTGTCTCATTTTGCATGTTTTCATTGTCATTTCCAGTCTCTTTCTGGTCATTTCTCATCTCTTCGTCATCATATTATGTCTTTTAACTGAGCTCTATTACTTTCAGATAAGCAATGCTAACAGTCACCTCACGCATAGGTTGTTTCCCAGGGGACCCTGCTCTGACATCTTGGGCCCCTGGGTCTGCGACTAGTAAATCCATGGTTGAAAAGTAGAAGATTGAAAACAACAACAACAACAAAAAGAAGTACACAGTGGGAGCTGAGACAACAGAGACTCAACATTTACAGATGTCGCTCCTTTTTTTAAGTTGGACACAGCTCCACTCATTCAGTCAACTGGTTCCTGTATGAATTGATACTAAAGTTTGATTTTGAAATGTGATCTCAACATGACAGAAAATCAAAGAGAAATTAAAACAGAAAACATGTCACTTGTCCAAAGCTGTGTGCTAATTAATTGCCCGTTAAAGAACTAAGCTTTTTAGCATACTGTTCCTTTACAACAAAACAAAATAACGTCTACTCGCGACCCCTCCTCACTGGTCACTTCAAGAAGCCGCTACTTATCTTGCAGTCCTTTGTGATTTAGGAAATATGGGCTGATATGACACCCTCACTCACTAAGTTTCCTATGTTTCGGTCCAAAAAACAAAAAGAAATCCAGCTGTGAGATCATTAGAATGATCATCAGCATTCAACATCTTTTTGATGTCAACATCTGGTCTTTTTTTCAGCTTTGGACAAGCTGTTTGAAACATCTGTCATGGGAGGAGTCCCGGACATGACACCACATCTGTACTTCCCTCTCCTCCAACGTCCACTTGTCCTCACCGGGTCAACACTACAAGCAGCGGTTACTTCAGATCTAGTGTTTCCACATAATTTGCACTTTGAGAGAAATTATGTAAATCTTGACGGGAAATTTCTCACTTAGCATTTCAGCAGAAACTGGGCAGTTCATCTCTCTTCATTTGGTTAAATACAGAACTATCCACACAAGGAAGTCATCATATCCATCCCACTGAGACTTGAGTGAGAGAAATTACTGACAGAAGCTGGTACTTCCAAACATGCAGTGCAGTGAGACAGACACCCTTTCCACTCTATTAATAGCCTGTGTCTACTTTTGAGCAAGGCATCAAGAGCTGAACGAAACAAGCTGCAGGGAAGTCACCCCAGCTTTTGCCACAACTTCTGCTTTTACTTCCTCTGTATGTGTGTGTTCATGAAAATGTGCTCAATTTCCCTGTCTATTTATGCATGACAGCTTTTAATATATCTG
Source organism: Lates calcarifer (assembly GCF_001640805.2). Classification (NCBI taxonomy): domain Eukaryota; kingdom Metazoa; phylum Chordata; class Actinopteri; family Centropomidae; genus Lates; species Lates calcarifer. The sequence goes on from NC_066848.1 coordinate 14,842,130, forward strand.
TACAATGCCCTGTATTAATGATATATGAAGCTTGGAAAAAAACAAAGAGGATTGATACCGTACATTAATTTAAATTCTACTTTTTATGGTATTGTTTGATTTGACTTTTATTGCTGTTGTTTTAATCTATGGTTTCAGGCATTTATACCTTACGTTATGACCTCATTTGTTGATTAGGATGAGTGTACTGTAATGTCCATGATTTTTGGATGAGCAAATAGGTTTGATATACTCTTTAACTCCTAGGTGGCTGGAAACAAGAACCTGAAGGCCAGTTGTCCTGCAAAAACTAGCCAGGTGAGTTCCAATGCAGGAAAAAAAAAATACATGAGAAAACTGACATTCAGACATTTCCTTTGTGTATTTGTAGCCATGCTAGCAGATGGCTGTGTCCGTTGCTCAGTCCAGACTAAAATATCTCCACAAATATATAATGGATTGTTATGAAGTTATATGCATACACTCGTGGTCTCGAGTCCTAGCACCACAGACAGGTCAGAGTTTTCACTTATCTCAGCATCTACCTATCTCCTGATCAGCAAACGTTAGTATGCTGACACGCTACTCTAAGAGGGCGAACATATCAACAGGACACCTACTAAACATCAGCATGTTGGCATTTTAGCATCCTGATGTTAGCATTGCTATAACCTCACAGGGCCAGAGTCATTCCTATGCTCTCTGTGTGTTCCCTAGATTTATATGGCACATAATGGGAACATGACAAAGGTTCCTATGTTCCCCAGTTCTACATACGTGCTCTGTCAAGGTCCTATGTTCCCCAGCTCTAGAGCACATAATGATAACCCAAAAAAGATCTCTGTATTCACTTATTATGACATGGGCACTTATGGGAACTCGTCAAAGGGGTTTTCTGTTCCCCAGCCCTGCCATATTGGATAGTAGGCCTAAGCTTGAGGGAACATATCAAATGGGTTATGGTTAAGGTTGTTGTGTTGATTAGCTGTTTTGACTGAATACCGAACTGGGTAACATAGGATCGTGGGAACTTAGGCCCCTGGGAACACAGATATGTTCACCACAGAGCCACCAGCTAGGCTGTATACATTTAGTCTGGTTTAAATTTAGTCTTGGCTCAAGTTAATAAAGTTTGGATGAATAAATTGAACCTTGAAGCTTGGTGGGCAGTCTTAGAACAGGCCTCTACTTAATCCTTGTTTTGGACACATAACACAATGGAAATTAAAAAACAAAAAAGAAAACTACAGTGCAAATAACTCTTCAGCTTCATTGTGTTAACCTTGACATTGTGTTCTTGTTCTTGTAATATCATCTAAACTATGTACACTATTGGGCTGTTAAAAATAGTTTATTTATAACAATTGATTTTCTCATTTGGAAATATTTGTCATAATTTTTTTATGTATTATTTTCTCGTGATCCCCAGTGTTTCTGTGTAATGTGTGTGTGTGTGTGTGTTTTTTTTTTCTTTACCCTACAGGCAGCCCATGGTGACTGAACTTTAACACTAACACTCATTGTTCCTAGAGGTCAGTGACAGGTGTGTTTTTACCTTCAGCCATTGTTGTTAAATAGGTAAATAGGTCTACGTGCTTTACAATATGTTCCCATATGTCTGTGAGTGTGACTTAGTTTAACACTGATGACAAACAGAAGTTCATTCATTGTGAGGTTTCCCCTGGTGCAAACAGAGAAGGGAGGACTAGTGGGTGTGACCAAAAATACGAAATTGTATTACAGAGCAAGTCTCGCAGCCATCTCAGTATGAATGGTGGAGCTGCAGAGGACAAGTCCGGCGCAACAACCAGAGAAAGTTAGTGAGGAGAGTCAGGGCAGAGTTTGGAAGCGCGCACATGGCTCGCTGCTGTTTTCAGGATGACTTTTAGCTCGCAGTGCAAAAGTTTGAAAGTGAAAGAGAGAGTGTCAGGTCAAAATGGTGCAGATGCGCGCCTCGCAAACGTTGGCTGAGTTTAAAAAGAGAAAGAGAAGACGTGCAAAGTGTGCGCCTGGCTGCCAGTGATGCGGGGTAAGTCTGTCAGTTCATTCACTTTCATGAATTAAACGTTTAAAAATCGGGTAAGTTCTCCGCCTCACAGCTGTGCTCCCTTCAAAGTCCAAATGAGGAAGCAGTTGGTGACTTTGATAGAACTCTGCAGGATGACTTTGTGCAACATCACAGCGATATTTCAAAACTTTCCCCCCCCTTTTTTTGGGCTAAGAACCAGACGCAGCAGAAACTGTTGGGTGTTTTAAAAAGTTCAGAGAGGTTTGAGGGCCATGCACAGCTCACTCATGCGTAATGGGCGGTTTGTGCAGAGATAAAAGGAAGTATGCGGTGTCAGACAGAGATAGTAACCCGGCCTTCCTCTTCCTTTTGTATTTTTTAAAAAAGTTATTGAATGACTCGACCTGAAACGTCTTTTTTGACTTGGTGACACGCTGTCGGCGTTTTACCCCCGTGTGCAGCAGCCATGAATGCACGACGGGGGAGCTGCACCTGGTTTTTATTAACACCAGCCGGCAGAATATCTTCTTGTGATTCGTGTGAATGTCACTGATCTTTTTATAGTCTGATCCTTATCAGCGTGTGAGCGTCACCTCCTGGAAAGAGTCTTACCAGAATGCAGTGGGCGTCACTTAAATACTTTTATGAAGGCCAACTGCTGTACCCAGGGAAGTCTCCAGGAGATGCTGCGTTCAGGTTCTGTCGGAAACCAAGAGTTTCCCGAGAATTCAAAAACAGAATTAAGTGCACCCTTGATAAAATAAATAAATAAATAAATAAAAATAAATAATACAGCAATGCAAACCGAACGATGATTTCTGGTTGTTTAAAAATAATCCGATTCATTCTGTGCTGCATCATCTGAATGAGTAAGAGCAAGTCAGATGCATCACTGAGGGTTTAATTTCGGAATGTAGTCCGTGAAAGTCACAGTGAAACATTTCAGTCTCGCCTCAAGGTCCATTTAGTAGTTGTTCTGGTGCTTTTGATTGCATCACACAGTCTTCCTGAGTTTGATTTGGTTTGCTTAGTTATCATACCTGCTGATGAGAACCATCAGATATGGCTGAAAGCTCAGAGAAAACCCAGTAAGTGGACCTTGAGCAGAGTTCCAACAGTAGACCTCATCACCACACTGGAGAGAATAGTTCCCTCATTTTTTTTTTCTCATGACACAACATGCAGCAAATGCACATGTTTTTTATTATTATTTCATTTTCTAATAAACATGTCTGTTACATTTTCTGCAACGAGGACAAACATTTAAGGAAATAGTTCAAGGTATTATCTCTCATTTTGTTTGTTTGTTGTTTCTTTAAAAAAAAAACAAACTTTTTTCTTTTGCCCATCATCATGTCATCACCTCATTTCTCCACTATTTGGACTCATTAAAAGTAAAGACGTAGATAAACTCAGTGGTGTGGTGTGGTGTGTGTGGGAGAGTTTCATAGTGAGTGTCATGGGGTTTCCCTGTCCCTGTTTCCTCCATTCATGTGGCTGGAGACTGAGAAGCAGAGAGCTGTCAACCCGGATATGAGCTGAATATTGAGCGAGTGTGTTTGAGGGAGAGGGAGGAAGAGAGACCATGTGTGTGTAAGAGAGAGAGCGAGAGCGAGAGAGAGAGTAGGGTGTGAAAGAGAGACAATTGGGAGTGTGTTTGCATATTTTATTTGCACAGCCTTTATTTTAAGAGGCTTGTTCTTTGAGATCATGTATTGTATTCCCTGTATGGCTGTGTGTGTGTGTTATAAAGACAGCAGCTCAGTCATTTCCTCATTCTGCCTCCTAGTGACCTCAGCAACACAAGCTTCCTCTTGTCACGTGCACCATTTTGCATCCCCAGCAACTAAATATGATGCTTAGCAGGAAGAAATAAAATCCACATATGGACACTTGGCGTGATGTTAACCGATATCATATCGTATATTTTTGGTGCCGGAACAAGATGACAGATTACATGTAAAATACTTGTAAATTTTAAAGACAAGTTGCACTGTGCCCAGCCAGCTGTGATTCCTTTTGTGGATATTCCAGCTGTAGCAGGAAGCACAAAGTAAGTTAAAGAGCTTTAGTTAACCTGTGGCTCAAGTCCTGTCAAAAACGGCAATGGGTATTTTGATCCATACTTCACATAAAGATGTCTTAAATATGTTTTGTTTTGTTTTTTTTAGGTGATCCTTCTGCAATACTTGCATTCTAAACCAGTGTTAAGAATAATCATTCTCTTCTGTTGAGCTTGTAAAATGCCACTAGGGGGCAGTGTTACTCCAAAACAGCGCGATAACCTAAAATAAGTTTTAAAATCCAAAAAACCTAGCCATCGGCCAAGTAATCACAAAGTGAAGCATTGATTATTGACCCTGTCATCCTCCCACAAGCTTTTTTTTAAATTGTAATTCATATGCTACTGGAAAGTAAAACCTTTAAAGAAAGCCCTTACACATTCATTGTACACCCACACAGGTGTTTTCACATCTCTAACCCAATCAGACCTCTTCTCAGGTATGTGTGGGAGTTTATAGACTGGAGACATTTGAAATTGCCATAGCAGGGAAAGCACAGGTATTACTAATAATGTTAATGGTTGCTCTGTTCTATTCAAGTGTCCCTGACAGTATGACAGCGAGCCAGCGTGAACAATACCAGTCTTCTGAGCTTAAGGCCTGTTGTTGATTTGTCTTAAGCTTGTGAAATGCCACGTGAGGTTAGTGTTAAAAAGCAATCCCATCACCCCCACAAGCGTGTTATGGTAGGTGAAACTCCACCTCCACCCAAAACCCTTAAAGTCCCTACATATCCAGAGAACACCTCCACAGGTGTTTTCTCATATTCATCTAATTAATCCTCCTCTCAGGACACTGTGGGGGTGTACAGACTGTGCTTGAAATATCTACACTTGACTTTCTTAATTACTACGTGCTTGTCAAACACAAGCTAACTAATAATATTAATGGTGGCTGCATTCCTTTTTTTGTGTGCCGGTACCATGGCCTTGCTTTTGTGCATGTTGGCTCACTAGCATGGGAACGGAGAAGTGGCTAGCCTGATTATTTCTGGTTTAAAACCTCTCGCACCTTACTGTTTTTTTAACTTGTGTATCTTTGCTAAATTGAAATAAATGTTTTACACAATGTAGCTATAGCCGTAACTGTGTCTGCAGTCTAAAGCTGTATGCCCTTTAGGAATTCATTTACCATGGTGAAGTCGCATCTTTTGTGTAACCATAGCAAATAATGCTCCTTCCAGTACCACTGTGATATTGAGCTGTTTGTATTGTGAGTTGTGTCAGTGAGCATGGAAATGAAGTCAAAGCAGGAACTGGCTGATTATAGGCTGCTCTGTATGCTGTGCTGCCGTATAGACAAATTAGAGGAAATGTACACGAGAGATGTTGCTATGGAGACGCACACAGAGGCAGAGAAAGTTGAGTGAAAGGTGTGAGGTACATTTCAAATTCTACTTCATCAGTCACAGAGAGGTGAGATTCAGGTTACAGCTAGTCGAATAGATTAAACATTAACCCCCATTAACTGAATTCTTTTGGCCACTTGGGTGCAACAGAAACAAGCTGTCAACACAATGATATTATCACCTTTTAAGTTGATGCAGCAAACTTGTTAGGAAATAGCAAATGTGGAGCAACATTAGCAGTCATTTGGAGTCATGTTTGTGTCCACCTGATGAAAACAACTCTCTTTTACCTCTGTTTTTGGTCTCTACCAACTCCTTCAAGAAATATCGGCCTGCTAAATGCTCCACTATGTTCATCAGCTAGTCATGAACTTTGACTGTCATTCTGTGGCTGGGCAAATGCTGCACTGTTGGTTTAAAAGCTGCCTGTTGTGGCTGGGAACGACAGTATAGGAGCAGTGAGAATTAACCAAAACAGTAAAGTTGCAGCTGCAAAACCAAAACAGTAACCTCAAAGACGCTAAAATGCTCTGTAAAGCTGAGGGGAAGTGCAGAGTCAGACATTTCTGTGTGGGTTTCTCACTGTTAGTGATGTAGTCATTAGTATCGTGTATTAGTGTAGTATAAAAGTTGATTGTAGCAGCTTTTTCCAGCACCACCAACTACAGACTGTCAGAGCATAGAAGAAAAAACTAAGGGAAACATCTTGAGTTGGTTGAATTACTCCCAACAAGACAACTGAGCTCGTAGCCACCACCCACAGAAAAAATTTCAAGGCTTCAACTGTTGCCACCTCAGACTGTATTACAGTGGTTGCGTTGCTTCACTTTCCTGAGCACGCAGTCAGCAGATGTCTGTCGAGGCTACTTGTGCTCTTTATGCTGCAGAGAGAGATGCAAACCACAGATAGCTCATTCAAATGAAAGTACACTTTGTGTCTATTTGTGCACTGACAAAAACAAATGAGTAGGCAGCTTTTACTTCACACACATACAAACAGTACTGAAATTGGTTCGTCATCTCACCGTCACATTTGTAGTCCTTATCGGCTTCAGTTCAGCCTGAATTATGGCATCTCATTAGTCAGATTAGACACAAGTTAGAGCTTCAACTGCACAGGGGTGTTATTGACTTTAAACTCTACTACTACAGCACTGATATGATCTAGTGCATTTGATTAGATACCTCACAGGTTGAAACATAACACTTGTTATCCATGGAAGGCCTTTCACCTAAAATAACTTGAGATAGCAATGTCATTCATTCAACCTTGCAGCTGCACCTCCATTTTCATGCTCTCACTTCAGTTGTAGGAGTACCTTGTTCCTCTGTGTGTTCCTCCTCTTTTACCAACTTTGGTATTATGAAACCTTTTCCAACCCGCAGTGGATAAAGTCACAAATGGAAATTGGTTTTTCTTGACATTTTTGAACACAAGATTTTCCCTCAGCAAACCACTTTGTGTCATTTTTCGCAGTGGTAGTTTCAGCAGGGAGTTTTGGGGTCTGGTGATGGTCTTAAAGGAATAGTTTGACATTTTGGGGACTGTGCTACCAGTTTCGTGTTTGTGCTTTCAACATGCAATAACTATGCATCAGTGTCCAGTGAAAAAGCTGCTTTCTGTGATAGCAAACCACGCATATGAGAGTAGGTTGAGTGAGCGAAACCGGTTGCAGGTACAGGGACAGCAAATCAATGAGCTGAAACTCGCTATAAAGCTCTGGTATGCAGAGGGGTGCTGTAGATTCAGGTGATAATTCTCTGTATATTATATGTCTATATGTCATTATAAATATATTGATTATCATGTGGAACTAGGGCTAGGAGGTGATTATCCTAGCTTAGCATAAAAACTGGAAGCAGGGGGAAAAAGCTAGCGTGGCTCTGTCCAAAGTTTAAAAAGAAGCCTAACATAAATTCGCAGTGAAGTCGGCAGGCAACCAGGTAGCAGCAGATTCCAGTAAGTCCCTGCGTTCGGCTGCTGTTTGTCAGGAAATAGTTACATTGTGTAACTCCCCCTAAAACCACAAATTATCATTCTTAAAGTTTCTGTTAAGGTTAGACACAACACGTAAATATGTGACTTTTTAGAGGTGCTGGTAGGTGTATTTTTGAACTTTGAACTTTGCCAGGCTAGCTGTTACACTCTGTTTCTAGTCTTTATGCTAAGCTAAGCTAATCTCCCTCAGCTCTATCTCTAGGGGAATTTATGTTTTGACCCACTACAGGTCCTCCTCCTTTTCTGTGGCCAAGGGTGACCTGTAGTCAATTAAAACACTGCTAATAAAAAAATTAAAGGCAGCTGTGATTCCAGTGTGCAGCTTCTTCTCACCCATCTTATCCAGCACCTGTACCGCTGACATTTTGTGGATGTGCTCACGACTACTCTGACATTTGACATGTAGCAGAAATTGTCATTGCCGTGACAATAAGACACTGACCGACAGGATTCTTGGTTCTGCCTTGAAACCAGCTTAAAAAAGAATACGGTACAAAGTTTACAGTACATGCATCACCACAGTACATTTTAACATAAGCACACACGTCAGTCACGGCACAGGGACAGTAGCACTTCCTCTTCTGTCACTGTCAAAGCCTCGATTTTGACATAATACATCTAAACTTTTCAGGAACTAATAACAGCAGCATTGTTTGTAGCTTGATAGGACAGGAGTCTTCTACTGGGGTTAAAACATGAAAACCACAAAATTTGTATCATGAGCATTGGTTCAGTGAGGATTTTGCACAAGTGTGGTAAAGAGTGTAGAATAATGTATGTCTGTATTCACTGATTTGTTTATAGAGTGTTTAGTGTACTTGTGTGTGTGAATTTCATGAGGGTGTTTGTGCACACTGTATGACTGAGTGGGTGCAGTGTATGTGCATACCTGTTGCTCCTGGGGCCAGCTGTAACCTTTCATCCTTTTATTTTGAAGGTAAAGTGAAAGTACAGTGGATTCAAGCTCATTAGCCTAGCTTGTCAGCAGCATTCCTGTCTTATCACACTGTACTTTTTCTAAGATATGTTCCAAAATCTTATCAGCCCTTAATGTGCAAAACATGTAGTGTATTTGGGTGGCTGTGTTATCACTGGCATGTGTTGCGCTGCCTCCACCAAGCAGGGCTGGAAGTGTTTGTGTTTTCATTCCTGATTGTTTCTTAGAAAGATGTCTCAGAAAGTTTCAGATTTGCACAGAGAGCCCTCACCACAAGAAATTGGTGATTGGTGATGTGATTTTATTTATTTATTTATTTTTATCTGTGATCCGCATCTGGGATTTCAATCATTAGTTGGTTGTTGTTTTTCCGCCTTAGTAATGCTGTGCTGGTGTCTGGCTTTACCACATGGTGTATTTGCTCTTTGGTGTCACTGAGGAAATCTCTGGCAGAAACATGCCTGAATGTGGGTGCAAAAAACGTGAGTGTGTCAGTTGTCAAAGCTGTTGATGCAGGACTGACGGAGAGAGCACAAGGAAGCAGAATGTAGTGCATATATGCATGGTGGTTGTTGTTGTGTTTTAAAAAATATTTTAAAAATATTTTTAGTATTTCCTTTTTATGCAATGCCTGTTTTTCTTGTTAAATTTGATCTTGCATGTGTGGAATTTTCAAGCCTGCAGTTTTGCTTGTTGCAGAGTTTTTTTTTTTGTGTGTGTTTGTGGATGTTTGTAGCAAGCCTTGTTGAGTAGGTGGACAGTTAGACCACCAGGTCCCTTTTCACTTTTAGTCCAGTCAGAGAAACCACAGTGACATCAGCAAGAGTAACAGCATTCATTTTCATGCCTTAATAGGCATTACTCAAATGTCTGTTATCAGCACTTGAACTTTGAAACTAATCCTCTTCCATGAATTGATAGTGAATTGCTCTTGTCAGAATTGTAGTAATAACAGCTCACTCATGCCCATAATACACAGAGGTTTGTGTGGGCAGGTTTTGTTTGGTGACCACACTGGTTTACAGTTAATGGTACTGGTTTCCAGTAAGATGCTGTTTTGGGTGCAGCTGGGAGGATAGAGGATGTGTGACAGTTCCAGTGCAGACGACACTGAGGGGTTAACTGTCTCACACTATGCAATTTATTGGTAAGTAACGGCTGCCACAAGTGCACGGTACACTACTACTGTGGGGTTTTTAGTCAGAGCTACTGGTTTCCAGTAAAGACTTGCACCCAGTGGCTTCACAGCAGAGGAAGTGGTGGTGGCGGAGTCTGAAACTGTTCAGAAAAAGGGAGAGAAAAAAAAAATTTCACGCGTCAATTGCTTATCTTTTCATGCAAAATGGCTTTTGCCTCCTATACATTTACATATCTGCTTTTTATTTCATTGAAGTGATGTTACAGCAACTTCCTGTGAGCACACAGAGTGAAAGTTCAAAGGTCAAAGCAATAGCACACTGCAATGAACAGAACATATTTTCCTCTTTTATGCATCTTGGGGTATTGCACCACTTGATCATGCAATAGTCACGATTTGTTCTTACAAGCAGAGCTGACATAGTGTTCTATGTAGCAAAAATGACAGAGAAAAAAAAATCTGACCTGATTTTTCAGGTTTAAGGTCTGAAACGACTTAAAAGTAGGAAAATAAAAATTAATCCTATCCATCCTATCCTTTTTTGATTCTGGACATTGTTAGTTGCATCACGTTTTACTGAATGTGGACGGATGCAGGGCTAGTGTCACCACCCTGTGCTATACACAGGCTTATGTCGCCTCTCAGTGGAAAGGTACGGACATGACATTTGTGCAGGGATCCATATCTGCTTAATACCCATCTGCACATTGTAGTTACAGTAGCTGCTGCAGCAAAGTTCTCACTTTTTTTCACATTTACCAAAACACAGCAGGTTAATATAATGATACTAAACTAGTTCTCAAACATGCTGCTAAAAGACTAAAAAGGGTATTGATAAATCAGTAACAGTGGACAGCCATACTAACAGTGAGAGTTGATGGTTCACTGCCTTGCTCAGAGGCACTGCATAAACAGTTGCTGAGACTCCTCTCAGCAGTGTATCTTTTAGTCAATTGATCGATTAGTTGATCAACAGAAAATGAATCTGCAACTTTTTAAGAAAAAAACAAAACAAGTCTGAAGATGTCACCTTGTACTCTGGGCATTTTTCTTTATCTTCTGACACCTTATAGACTAAACAATTAATTATTAGTCAAAAGCACAATTGAGCGATTAATCAATGAAGAAAATAATCATTATTTGCAGCCCTACGCTCCACTCTCCATGTTTCTACAGCCTCAGATCTACAGATCCACTCTGTCTCCACCTGCTGTTTGAGTTTGAAAACTGCTGAAAGTGAAACCTTATCTCAACCCTTAAATAACTCCTTAAGATGATGAAAAGTCCTTTATTAATATTAACCACAAACGTTAATTAATTGTATTTCATATATGTTCTTTAATTAATTTTTATTTTTCATTTATTTAACAGAGGAGATTCAAGTAAATGTTGTTGCTTTAGGAGAACAGATATAATGTATTGTTTACTGGGCATCTAGCTGATGCCCGAATATGCAGTACATGTAGTGTAAGTATATGTGTGTACAGTATGCAAGCATAAATATTGTTTTATGTTTTAAGTATCAATTAGCAAGAGACTGAAGCACTACATGTTCAGGACTGTGTGCAGCAGTAAGACAGCAGAAACTTTGTAACTATGCACACTTGAAGAATACTTGACTAAGAAACTGTATCTTATATTTGTGCACAAAAATCTATAGTTATGTGACATTTGAGGCACCTAAGATGCAGTTAAATTCAAGTCATTCTTGAAAAAGGTATTAAAAGGTATTCTCTCACTCATTATTCTGAACATCTCACTGACTACTGAGTTTAAAGTAGATGAAATTTATCAGACCAGAGACAACAATGACCCTGTTGTTCAAAGTGTGGGTTCTGGTTGTAGCCAGAAGAGGGCAATGTTTTCTACATCAGTCCCATCAGAATTTAGGCTCAGTGTGTTTGTGCCCTCCAGCATCGCCACCATCAGTGGATTCTTTCAAGCTATGTCATTTTCTAGTGAGCGAAGCAGAACATTTGAGACCCCCACCACCCCAGGGAATGATAGGTATTGATTGGTTGATGGGCATCAGCTGGCGGTATTGATTGGCATACTTAAAAGCAACAATGGAGGAGAGTAGTGAGAAACAGTCAGGATTTGGTTCACACAGTAAATCAGCACAGTGAGGGAAGAGACAGCTGTGGTAATGCATTAAGCTAATTCAGTATTTGTGTGTGTATCCCCTCATAGTGAATATTGATTGAGCTGCAGTTGAAGTTTTCCAGCGTCAGTGGGACAGAGGAGTTGTTGCACCTGTCCAGGCCTCTACTCAGGTTGTTTATATACATATTATACATATTCTTTAAAGGAATATTCCACCCAACATCTTATCTTAAAAATTCTATAGCTTGCTTGTCTGAGCAGTAGTCCTATTTTCACAGACATAACAAGACCAAGAGTCAAATGCTAACATTGGCATACTAACATGGTGATGTTTTTAATGATTCAGAAAGTGTTTTGATGAAATGTGGTTGTCTGCCTCATCTTTACAGAAATGTGTTACTGACATAATTGATGCTGTATGACATTTAGCTGGAGTAAATGAGATGTTGAACAAAAGTGATTTAGAAAATCATGACGAGTCAGTCACTTAACTCAGAATAACTTTTGAAATGAGAGCTCCTTGTTGTGGTCAGTATTGGCACTGACATGAACCAGTATATCAAATTAGTTTGTTAAAATAAGAGCGTTAGTGAGACTGAGTCACTACTGGACCCTCAGCGGAGACAGAGACATCCCACCTGCAACATCGAGCCTGGTGGTCTGACTCTGGTATTAATCATGGTGGAAACAGACACATTTTCTCTCTTTCTGTCACATACATTCAGCCCATTGGACCACACACACTAATCTGGGAATGCACACAAAAACCTCCCACACTGATAGACAGACTCACAAGATGCAGAGTTTGGTAACGGTGCATACACCCCCACACAGACACAGGATAAACCTCTTGTTTTTCTGAGGGAAAAGTGCCTCAGCTGGCTAATCAGAAACACAATAGCATCTCAGTGTACCACCTGGAAACTAATGGTGTTTAGACTCATGAGGAGGTGAGTCAGATCCTCATGACTCAGACCCAGACCCAGACTGGACTCTCCCAGACTGGATTAAGAAAGTGGAGAGAGCTAAGTTTAGGGGGGAGATGGAGGGAATGTGGGATGAAAAGAAAAGGGAGATGAGGTAGGGAATTACTTTAATTTTGCAGGCACAGACTAAGTTAAGATAAGCACTACAATCTAATATATGTTTGAGGTGGTAAGTTTTTTGTTGAGACTGTCTTGATCATTTTGGAGGGTGTGACTGGTTTGTGTTGCTAAGTAAATATCCTGTTAAGAATCATTAAGTTGGTGTTGCTGAGTGACCACTCTTTGATGATGCGGTCTTCCTGTGTTGTGTGTTCACTTTTCACATCACATACTTTTGCAGATTTTTCAACTGACGCAACAGTCAATGAAGCAGCAATTCTGCAGCCTTTGTGTTGCTCTGTTTGGCTTATTTTGCTTTGTAAACTCACTTATGTAAAGGATGACTTTAGATTTCTGCTAAAGCCAAGACGGCCCATTCAACTTTTTATGACTCACCAGGTACCTTTTGCAACATTGATGTAGAGTAGTTGCCGGCTGAACTGCAGGTGCATCAGTCACAAAAATTAGTAGCATTATTTACTGAGACACAGCCCAGTATTCTCAGAAATACACTCATACTGGACTTTCGATTTATAACACGTGCCAAATGCAGGAAGTAGTGTCCCGTATACATATTTAGGCATCTGTATGCTTTATGCACAGTGCTTGTTGGATGGCCAAATGGCGTCTGAAATCCCTTCTGTTGAGGGGACTGCACCTCACAGTTTTTGTGTTTTTCTGAATTGATAATCAATCCAACAGTGGATGTAAATGTTGGGTTACTTCTCCATACAACAATTGACAAGGTGTGTGTGGAGACGTATGCAGAGTTTGGACTTCTCTCTCAAGCTGTTTTATTTTATTCTTCACACCCAACCGCTTTCATCATTTCTCATATGTAGAAACAAGTGCAATACCATGCTTGCTTTTAAGGGAAGACCACCCAAAAGTATGTTTATTTTATCCACTTTCAATAATGGCAGGCTTTTTGGCGTGACATGGTCAGAAGATACACCAAGGCTTTTATTAGCTGAATTGGATCTGGCTGTTGCAATATTGAGATTTGACTATTCTTTCCTCTTTTTCATATAGACATAAAGTTGGCGTGTTGGTCATAGCTCTGATGTTCTCTGTTATGAAATGACCGTGGAGTGTCTCTCCTGCCGGACTGCTGATAGTATTGGCAGCCAGTTTAACTTTCCATAACACCAGTAGTTTCCGCTTTAGCTGTGTGTGCTCCTGCGACTGGCATGTAGCTGTCAGCAGGCAGGCAGAACTGACACCAGAGCTGAGAGTGTCAGAGCAGCCAACAGAAACAAGTCGCACTGCCCTGCCTCATGCTGTCTGGTGTGGCCCTGCCCTCCGTTTCCATCACTGTCTCTGCTTCCATCACCGTTAGTTATGTGGTTCGGTCATTTTTAGGCAAGACTTGTTTGTGAAGTTTGCAGCCTGCCTCACTACTGCTCCTGCATTATTCTGTGCGTGTACTGTGAGTCAGCTTAAGTTTTGTGAGTCAGGGTCTTTTCAGTGGTTACGTCCGCTCATCAACTTTTAGGCGGCAGCCCTAGGATACACCATAAAAACTAGTTTGATTCAAGCCTATCATGGCCTTTGAGAGGGGAAGTTGTTGAGGTGGATGGTTGAGTCTGATATTCATGCCGAAGAGAGGAGTTTGTGTCTGCCAATAACCTTTTTTTATTTCTCTAACCTTAACCATGTGTTGTCTGAACCTAACCACATAATATCCATAGTTTATTCACCATGTACAGATATTGTAGAAAGCACGTATTTAAAAAAACAACAACAAAAAAAAAATGTTGGCATTAGAACTACATGCAGTAATTTGGGGTTTTGCAGAATCATCCAGTATCAACATTCTTCTCTGGTGCTAGGGTTACATGTCAAGGGGGAAGAATTTCAGAAATCATAAAACTTTTCTTTTGCATCAACAAAAGACAAAACCCCCAACAAAATAACAGAACAGAATTAAAATATGAAACAAACAAACATAACAAAAAGCAAGTCACATACTATTAACTGCTGGACTGCCATACTGTACTGTACTTATCTATGTTTTTGTCATTTTGTCCACCCCTGTGCATGTGCATGATTGATAAATACACTGTGACAGGAACAGAAAAAGAAAGATAAAGAAAATGGGTGTGTGGGTGCTGGTCCATTCCTACTTGTTGTGAAATCTCAGAGTCCTCCTGCCCAGCATTGTTTCCATGGTAAAACATCACCAGACAAATTGTTCCATTTTACGTCAGCACAGCAACAGCAGCAACCAGTAATGGCAAATTCATAGTTTTCATAGGAGGACGGAGGTGGAAGTGTTGTTTTTAGGAGATGGAAAGGACTGGCGGAGACAAGGACTAATGGAAATATTCTGCTGAAGTAAAGTATGCTGCTGAAATGAAGTGTCTTTTTCACCTGGAATAAGATGGAATCTAAAGATATTGTTGCTTTTAGAAGCTGTTGACCAGAGACAAGTTCAGTGAAGCTCAGTATTTCTGATGAAAGAATGGGAAGATGGTACTAGAGTTGAATTTTAGGCCAAATTCTACAAAAAATAACAATGAATACTATTAATTTGAATGATGCATTGCCAATCTGGCAGATGCATCATTCCCTTTGCATCAGAGGAGAAAGGGTCTTATTAACAAAGGGGCTGACAGAAAGAAAGAAGATGCCTCCTCTACTCAGGTTGTGTAGTCTCCTAAGCTTGGATACATGATTTAATCATATAAGAAAGACTAGTAATAGTTTTAAGGCATCACAAGCGTAAAAAGTACTTGGTTAGGTGTATGCACAGAAATTGATTGTGGAACAGTCATGGATTAAAGAAACAACAATGACTACTCATTTCAACTGAGAACCAAATGGTGTGAAAGTCCTGTGTTTTGTTGACCCTTCCATCCACCCCAACTTCCTCCTAATGCAGACTTTGTTGGACAGGATTCTCAGTTCTAAACTTATCCTGAGCTTGTTGTAGTACCTTTACCATTACTATTACCTTCACTATCTGAACAAGAAGTTTAAGATGGCAAAATAACATTATTTATGCTGCATTATTTATTATTTATGTTGCTTTATGTGCTCACACACACATGAAGAAAGTTCATTATAGTCACACTGACACTGAGAAGACAGGCTCATGTTTCAGTTTAATCCCAGAGGATATACATATAGTATAATGTAATCTTGACACAGTATGTAATATTAATATATCTAACAGATTAGCCTTTAGTGGAGAACATTACAAAAAACAATATTATGCTACCTTTTATGATTGAACCTTGGCTGTCACCTGACTAGCAGCATTACATTAACACTGCTATGTGATGAAACTCTTGGGCAAAGTTGCTGAAATAAGTAAACCACCTCACTCCTGTGGGGCTGTTCCCATTGGGAAGTATCCAGGAGTGAGGTCAGCAGTCGGACCCCTCTCAACTGCTGAGTCAGCAGGCTGCCCTGCAGAGTGAGGAGGTGGAAGAAACTGTTGGTCTAGTTGCTCACCACAGACGTATGACAGTCAAAATGAGTCAGTGCTGATGTGGGAGAAAAGACAGTTGCAGCTTCCAGCCACCAGTGGCAGCACCTGAGTGCAGTGCTGTTGAACATCCCTCCTGTAAGTCAGGAAGAAATCATTATAGGCCAGCTTGGATTATAGATGGCTGAACTGTTGCTAGCTAGCATGTCATGTAGTAAGAATTTGGAGGTTTTGCCTCTCCAAACCTAAAACCAATGGCTTTGTATGTGTAACTGGTGAGCAGTACTCTCACTTTAGGTCTGTGCTGCATTTGGGGTGTGGCAAATGAAAGATCAGGAGACATGATTGGGTGTGTGTGGTCCTTTTACTGACACAAAGGTAAGATATTCACAAAGTAAAAAATCACGAGCTGTGTGAGTGTACCATTGCTGGAAAACAACTATTTTTTCCACTTTTTATAAATGTATCCTAACTCCTGCTTTGTTTGAGCTAATCTGGGCTAAACATTGAATGTACACAAAAAGTGATATTTAACTGATATTTTTATTTGACTCTGCATAACAATATAATAATCTTTGTTGGAACAGCATGTTTCAAATGCAAGGCTGAAAGGTGTTTTTTACAAGGCAGTACCCACATGTAGCTAGTCATAATAAAACACAAAACATGATTAAGAACAACATAAGAGCAGTACAAAATCTGATGTTTGTTAGTGATGAATCAGGATTATTAAATTAAGGTATTAAGATTTAAAGTTCCTTTTAAACATTTTTTTAAATCAAATGTGAACAGTCAAATGACACAATGTGAAAGAGCTGCTATTGTTGGCAATCCCACTGAGAATCAATGTCTCACTATGAGTGTTAGAAGCTTTCTGCTTATTCTTGTGTGACTAACTGATATAAACAAGTTGATACTAGTTCACCAGTTCATATAAAACCATGGACAGCTACTGACTTAAAAGGAACCAATGGAGCTAGGGGACCAAACTGGAGCCTTAAGCCCAATGAAAAACTTACATTTGTCAGATGACTAGAAAACAGATCTAAGGGGAGATGCTGAATTGCTCTGTGTTTGCTGTATGCATGAATAGGTGTGTTATGTGTTGCTAACATAACAGCTTTAACAAATGAAAGTTGCAGTTTCAAGGAATCATGATCTGGCAAGATACTATCAGAGATACTGCTTTCAGGCGCTAAGGCCCAAACCACTGTCCTGACCATCCAAAAATAATACAGCAACAGTAATACAGACAGAAGGCAGGGACTAGTAACCAGCCATAAGTAATGACTTAGTTGGAAAAGTAATTATATGGCATTTTAAGGAGGAAAATCCTGTTCAGTGCCTTGACTCAGTGTTTCTATGTAGAGAACAGCTGTATTCTTGTTCTTTTTAAATGTCTCAGATTTATTTTCGGCCATTTTTAGACCATCATGGGACACATCAACTGTTCACATAAGCCAGATATGTTTTAATATGTTTAACACCTGTTTTAGTTTTTTAAAAAAAGGCTATTCAGTGGTAGGTCTGAAGTATGTTATTTCCTTTAGCTGAAGAACAAGTTTACCAATGCAAAAAAGTACATTTATGTTAAATGTTTCTATGACTTTTTCTATAACTGCATCCACAAAGGAACCATAGCATATCATCAATACACAGCTTGATTGTTCAAAATTAGATTGTATATATATTTTTTAATTCCTTCATGAGTGTCATCCGGGTGTAATATATTTATTCATACTTTCCTGTGTACACACATGAATGTATATCTTTGGCACCAAATGTAATAAAATAACCATTTTACTATAAAATACAGTTACAATATCATGAGTTTAAAAAAGCACAACACTTGTTACCTGTTACTTATTTCAAATAAGTACAATCAGTGCTTCTTAAGAGTACAGTAATAAAAGGTTATTCATACACACTTAAACCATAGGAACTGTGCGAGGGATGAAGGTTTGATTCCCACACACACTAAGACCGCTGTCCTATTCATTCTGATATTATGTGTAATGGTTCTCCTTGAGTCATCTGTAGACCAAGTCTCCCACAATCCTCCCACAATGAGCCCTGTGCTGAGCCAGCATTTCTCAAAGTCTTATTTTTTTCTCTTTCTCTTTATTCGTCTGCATGTCATTGAAATAAACAGGGCATAATAAATCTAAAAATAGATTTCTATGTGTGACCTGACACAAACTTAAACCTGAGGATCCTATTGTTGCCATAGGTAGCCTGATAACAAATTTTGGGAAAACTCCCACATTAGTACCTCAAGGATTATTTCTGTGATAACTAAGTACATCGTCACTAAGACCTCCCCTTCAATTTTTTAATGTTATTTTTTGGCCCTTATCTTTGTGGCTAAGAAGTGTCAAGATAATTTGTAAGTCAAACTGTGTAGGCACTACTGTGACATCTTGGTAAAAAAAACATCTTCTTGGTAAGGTTGATAAGGTTTCAGTTTCTGTGTAAGTGATGTTTTCTTTGCATGTTTAGCTATAGCAGCTGCTTGTACTTGCTACCTAGATGTTCTTTTGTTTATGCGAATCATAAATAACTGGATTTTTACCCAGGAGAGCGACCAGTATAAGAATAACATAAGTAGGCCTAAAATCTTTCATTACCCTCCTATAGGCTGTTTCATAATGAGCAACTTAGTGGTAATTTACTCATGTAAAAGGTCACAGTTCATTGCCTGAGTATATCCTTGCCAGTACAGGAAATGCTGGCTGGGTTGTGAAGAGTACCTGAGGTGTCCATTTGGTCCAGATCGAAACAACTCAACAAGAATTTGATGGATTGTCATAAAATTTTATACAGGCATTCCTGGTCCTTAGAGGATAAATCATGCTAACCTTGGTAATCTTATGACTTTTTAATCTAACTCTACCTTTCAATTTGTCCAATATATTGGTTTATGACCAAATGTCTGCAAACCTAATGACATTTTCATCAGCCTCGGCTGCACTTTGTGTATAGACTAATGCATGCTGGCATGCTAAATGAAGATGAACGTGGTAAACATTATATTGGCATCGTTACATGGCATCATGTTAGCATTTTAGCATGTTGACACTTGTATTTAGCTCAAAGCACAACTGTGCTTGAGTATATTACTGAGAGTCACCAGCGTGGTTGTAGACTCTTAGTCTTGCTTCTTTGTGTGTCATTTGCAAATCAAGAACCCATCAGTGTTGTGAAAACTTTGCTGTAGCTCATCAGTTCAAGTTTCGGTGGCAATGCTACTGACTGAGTTGCAGATGGCGCCGCTTGGGGCCACACTATACAGTATATTATTATTCCATTATTATTTACAGTACACCATATTTTTAGGACACTACAGCTGGGTGTAGGGTGAAGGGACTGTAGAGTACTAATTCAGGGTAGCTTATGACTGTGTGGTCCTCTACCAGACACTGGCATATACAGTCTGCAGTGCAGCAGTAACACTGCAGCAATGTCATATCCTGTTCATCAGCAATATACAAGCAGACCTTGAATAAAATGTGGTTTAATTATCTGTGTGTGTTTCCCAGTTCTGCCTCTGCCACTGTGACTACACAGAATATGCATGAGACATCAAGTCTAAGTCTGTACTTGCTTCTATCACTATATGAGGATTGTGTGTGTGTGTGTGTGTGTGTGTGTGTGTGTGTGTGTGTGTGTGTGTGTGTGTTGTGAAAAGTGTGGGAACTGCAGAGGAGGATGTGTGTATTTATGAAATTGGCTCAGAGTTCCCATGATTTCCTCCGGATAGAGCTGAACATGGCGGGAATTCATTTGTATCACAATAACCCCAGAGGCAGACAGATTTATACTGTGAATATAGACAGAATACAAACAGAATAGTGGTCACACACTTCACATGTTTTGGTATTGTGGATGATTTCAGGTAAGTTGCCTCTCTGTACTGCTAAAACTTGGCCTGAAACATTGCAGACTGTATCGGAATGCATGGCTGTAAGGTCACATCTGACTGTACAACAGCCTTGAATATCACAGATGAATACAAACAACAGGATGATACATTCACAGCAGGATGATACAGTAATTTTGTCTTCACTTTATAAATATGTGTAACCTTTGGCTAGACGGCATGGTCCTAATTGTCATAGAAATTGCTGGTTAGGCTGAGGGTGCAGATGCTCAAGGTCTCTTGATTTACAAAAAACTAGACAAAGAAAATGACATAAAATGAAACCATTTCCAGTAAAACCCAAGCGTATTAGAAGAATATACTGCCCCCAGGGGCCTGAATGTTGGTAGGCCAGGTCTAGTCAGGTTCAGACGACGACTTGAAAATATATTCATCTAATGATTCATAGGTCATCATAGGTCACCAGACTTGAACCGCGTGCCACAAGGTTGTGAAAACCTTCACTTTCACAATCAGCCTTATTTCCGGTTTTGATCTCGGAGCTCCGTTGACCAAGCTACGCTTTTGTCATCCCATGTGGCTTTGATACCGCTGCCGTGCAGTGACTCTGCTCAGAAAAGGATATGTTATTCACACTTTGCAGGGCTTCAGGAGAAGTGGTTTAGAGGGTCTTAAACTAACCAACAAACCTCCTGAATCTCAGAACTCCTCCTCAAACCTCAGGCGTGTCTTGCTCCGCCCACATGAGTGGTAACAAGGCCTTGGTTTGCTATGGAGTTTGTCAATGAACAGTTAGATATTTACAGAAACAAAGTGAGATGAGAGAATTGATATTAACCTCATGTTTGTGTGATTAGTATGGAGCTGGAGTCAGCTTAGCATAAAGACTTATGGCAGCGGAAAACAGGTAACCTGGTTCTGTCTAGTTTTTTTTTTTAAAAAAGCCTCTGACAGCTATGTGTACGGTCAAACTGTTCCTTGGTGAATAAGAGCTGGGGGACGTTACTGTCAAATTCATATTAACATAAAAGTTTATGATAAGTGTAATGTGTTCACAACTTCTTTTTGCTGCCCCCAAATGGCCAAAAAAGTAGCTTTTCTTTCTTGCTAGACCGCAACAGCTTTAGTGGTAAGTTACAATTACAGGTCAATGATAAATGCTAAAATTGTTCAGGAACTTATTCAGTAATGTCAGTTTTGCAGCAGTGTTTATATGTTTAGCCACCATAAGCTACTGGTTATACCAGACCAAATAAGGCAAAACCTAACAGATCTGTACTGAATTGAACAAATGTGTGTTACAGTCTCACTTTAACAGACATGAGATTAGTGATGATCTTCTGATTTCACATTCATTTCTCAGAAACAAGCATTTTCCCCAACATTTTGACCTAGTCCTTTAAGTGAGACAGTTAGCTTGATTTCTCCAGCACTGTATAGTATGAATATGTAGCACAGTGATCATTTAACCCCTCCCTGGATGCCTGGGTGGATAAGGGTTAAGAAACCATGCCTCTGGGAATTCTGAGGAAAAGGGAAAAACTGTTTATTTCTGAACATAGCAGCACAGATTGTGCTGTTTCTCATGACACACACACAGTAAGGTCAGCTCATGGGTCTACTTCTCAGGCTTTCTCTTAACACACACACACACGCACGCACACACAATCCTATATGTGCTTTGATGGAAAAGATTCTGAGCAGTTTGGAACAGAAAAAGGAAGAAAGATTTTGTTGCTTAACTATGCCTCAGAAGTTGGCCAGTCATTAGTAGAGCTCTCTCAGAGCGTTGGAGGAAGTGGTGGTTACCGATGACTCAGCCAAGCCATGCATTTCATTCTTTCTCTCTCCAGTCTGTCTCTGCGCTCTCCTCCCTCTGTCATCTGCTTTTCTTTCTACATTCTATTCATTCCTCCTCTCTATTCTGGCTCTTTATTTTCTGTCTTCTCATTCTTTCATTCTCCAACCCCCCTCGTCTCTGTCCTCTCCTGATTCATCTTGACCTTTGGGAGGTATCTGTGTGTGTGTGAGTGTGTGAGTGTGTGTTTGTCCGCGTGTGTGTGAGTGTGTGTTTGTCTGTGTGTGTGTGTTGTGTGTCTGTGTGAGTAGGACACTCAGCAATGTGTGTGGGAAGATAACTGGCTTCCTTCAGAGTGATTAAAACATTCCTTCTCTCTTCTTTTTCCTCTCTCCTCTTTCTTTCTCTGCCCTTCTTAGTTTTCAGTGAAGACTTTCTGATGAAGAAGAGGATGAAGACTGACAAACTGGTAAGTGAAAGCGAGCCGGACATCAGTTTTTTTTTTTTTTTTTCCCCAACATTGGCTGGTATTTATCAAGCTAAGAAGGTATGCAACTCTAGGATACTCTCTTCCCTCAGATTTTAATGTATGGGCTGGTTGAGGATTATTGCTCTGTCATTTTAGGTCAGAATTTCTGCTTTAAGAGGCTTAGTAAAACAAACCAAATTTTTTTAAAAATCCAGGTTTTAAGTAGTTTATTTGTAAGACTTTAGAAAACACAGGACTAAAGAGCAGGACAGATTCAAGAGTTAGATGGAAAGTATTGCAAATGTTTCCAGAACTTTTGTGAATTGGACTGTGTGAGGGGCTGAATGTCTATTTGATGTTACTTTGTGTTCATTTTATTTCTCCGAAGTCTTCAAAAAGTGGTTAAAAAAAAAATCCCCTTTTTTGTAAAGGATCATAGCACATGATTTTTCTGGATCAATAAGTAGCACACCATGCAAAACACAGGTTCCTTTTGCAGCGATGGGTTACAAAATAGGAAATATAATGTAAAATCTGACAGTATGATAGTCACAGAGCGGATGAAGTGCACTGTCAGGAGAAATGTTTTCATTTTGTTTGCAGTCAGTCAGGTTGCTGCAAAATATCGGCTATATTTGGCACTTGGCATGTAACCTGTTTCTCCAAACTTAGTCATGTAATAATGGTGTGACGCACTGACCGCACCTCTGAAGGGCTGAAGTGAAAGTGGCTGTGTTGTATCTCCTGCTGATATTACAGCAGCTGTCTTCAGATGGAACAAGGTGATCAAAGAGCTCCAACTCTGGAGGACTTCAGTCACCTTGATCAATTTGTCTATAGGAATGAGTCTTTTAGTGACGTTAGTGGGAGTTTCACAATCTGTATTGACGCACATTATGCAAGATCTGTGAGCAGTATGTTGTATCAGTGTACATATGAGGGAGACTATCAAAAACACACATACTGCACTGAACTCCAGTTTCACATTTTGAATCATCAGAAAGGCTCTGTTGAGTGGGATAGCTAGAATTGATGACTGATGATAATATTTCTACACAGGTTATGTGTTTATTCTCCTCAAAAATCAAATCACAAATTGCTTTGTAGGCCCAGTAACACTTGTGCAGAAATAATTTTATATACTTTTATCTTGCCAAGCCCATAATCTCTGTATCAGCTCTATGTCAGTTTTTGTACCCTCTGGCAGCCGTATGGGAGGTCAGTTCTTCAGTGTGCAGTTGCTGCAAACATTTGATTGTATATCTTATTTACGATCCCCGTCGTCTCAGTAGAACAAGCATGATTATGATTGATGGGGTAGTGATAATTTCACAGATGCATGTTTTACTTCCTGTTGTTGTCTGGTTCTCAGCTAGCTAGCACAGTCATGAAACCTTGGCTTCCATTGATGTATAAGGAGAACTGGTTAGCATGCTCCAATCATGATTATTCAGAGAGGAATTACAGTAGTTAGTGTTACTGATGCACTGAGAAAAGTAATTATTGGTTTACTGCCTGCTTAGTAATAATTGTGTGTGGGGGGGGAAAAGGATTTTTGGGCAGAGGGGTGTCATGTGACTTGTAATTCTGACTGTAGCCACTAAGACAAAATTGCCCACAGCCCAGCCTGTTCCTGGTGCTTGATCACCCCACACTAGTGAATGTATGGAGTATAAACTAGCACTTGTGCTTGCTAACAGTTGCATCTTACAACATTAGTTGCTTTGCTAACTTAGCCTACTGACTACTTAGCTAGGTAACATCAGTATTGTGTGTTGAGAAAAAAACACAAACAGTTTTTCATCTTATTCATGTGAATTTAACTCCCGGATCATTTGTACAGCCTGCGTTTGTTGGCTCCAAACAGCAGATTGATCTTATGTGTGGTAGTGTGTCTGTATTTATTTGTGTTCAGCTCAGCCTCTGACTGATTTCAGAACTGGTCTGTGTATGTATGTACAGTAGATTCATAAACCCCTGCGTAAATATATCGCACATGGTGAAAGTGTTTCACATTGTGTGGTTGCATTTTCGCCTAAATTTGCACTGCCCCTGGCGAAATCAAGTCAGTCTGTGTCTATTTGCGTTGCTCCATTGACTGTGTATACACTGTCTAAAACTTGCTTCTGTCTGAACGCACCATTACACTGAAAAATATTTTAACAACCTGTTCCATCATTGTATTTCTCTGTTTTTTGTTTTTTTTTAAGTATTATTTTCATAATTTGTCAAAAAACTGAAAGTAAAATTTAAATTTGAAATGTGTAGTGCATGCTACATATTTTTTGGAAGATTTATGTGCTAGGGCCCATGTACAAAAAAAGCCCCATTCTCATTCAAAGAGAAGAGATGCTTTGTGCCGGATTTAGGTACTAGCTGCTTTTTGTCTTTTCTCGGTTAGTCCATAAAAATACTCCATTACTAGAGCAGTAGTTAGCAGTTCATAACGACATACATTAATCCAAATACACAGTATTCTTTCAGTGGATTTGCTACACTGACTTTTTCTCCTATGGTAGACCAAAGAGAGGGGTTTCGCTCACTATCATTCCTCTGATAGTGCCAATTTTGAGTCAAAATAGGAATTTTATTAACAGCTAATTGAGAGAATGAACCATTTATTTTTATGAGTAATGTGACCAAAAGTCTCAGAACAAACAGTAAGCAGTTAAGGCCCCGGATGCACCTCTGTATGTATAGTGCTATGCTGGGTTTTCCAAGACATGTCTAGTCTAGTATAATTTGGGCTCCCAGCTGAGCGGCTGAAAAAGGAACAAGCATTTCCAACGTTATTGTCTTCACCATTTCTTAAGCTCACATGCAGCAGAATGGTTCTTTCAATCTGAAAGCAAGGTGTCAGATCAGCAACTGAGCTGGTAGCATATATTATGTACATATACATAACAAAATTAACTAAATGAATGGTACAGATGCTGCTGCATCACCAAGATGTATGACGTTGATGAAAAAATGAAGAGGCAAGTTTGAAAACTTGTGAATTTGCTGAAAATGTGGTTGATTGTTGAAATGAGAGGGTGCTGCCTGGCAGCCCTGAAATCACTGAAACCATTACCACAGTTGGCAGATTACTGGATTTGTCCTGGCAGATTGCTTGTGACCAACATCAAAAAATAAATAAAAAATGATATATGTCAAAAGACTCAGAAAGGATTGGGTGAGGTGCAGTGGTTGCAGTTAGACTTTAGCCTGTTGATGCCTTACATATACTTCTTGTTTAGGTTTGAATTTGTGGAGAACATTAAAGAAATCTGAATGGTTTTCTAAACAAATTGTATAAAAGGGTGAAAAATTGACATGACAAAAACACGTTAAGGGTAGTTATGGCCTGCTTTGTGTTTACGAGTGCCACACTGTCCAGTGCTGTCCATCCACAGACAGTGAACCAATTGAAATTTTTATTATTTAATTTAATTTATTTTTTTTGTGCTTGTAAATCCCATTACACCAGTTTTTTTTTTTATCAGATGCCTGTTCAAGTATTTCATTTCTTCACTGGACTGTCATCATAAATGCTGACCTTGGCCTCATAAATGTCAGTCTTAATCAGTAACACCAAACTATGGCCAAAAGGAGTCGAGCTGGTCAGCTGAACGCAAATGCGCACACGCACATACACACACACACACACACAGAGTTCATTAAGTTCTATAAGTGGTATCAGTTTCCATATAATTGTAAGAAGTAGTTTCATGCTCTCACATACACACACACTCACACACAAAACACACTCACACCCACCTATGCCAGCCCTGTTCCGTCAAGGCTCCCCCCGTTTACGGTAAATGTGTGTTTTTGTCATCCGTGGGCCTGGATGAAGTGATGCAGTTAGTTTTGGTATCGTGTCCGCGGCCATGCATCTCCACCACCGAGAGAGACTGAGAACAGTGCAGCGTGGGTAGGCGTGGGAGGGCTGTGACAGAGATGACTCAGCTCCCTGTTGCCGGGTAGAGAAGCAGCGAACACTCTCCCACCCCCATACATTTAAGAAATACTGTATCTAATGTAGATGTCATTCATTCCTCAGCCATGGGTAAACACTTATCAAAAGTGTAGTCGGATAATACTTGCGTGACTCATTTCCCAGCAACCATGTTCCATCCACTGGAGAATTAGCTGTGTGTAAATGATGGATTAATAAATAACAAAACCAGGCAGGAAACAAAAATACCTGGAGGGGATTCCTTCAGTGGGACCAATGTTAAAAAAAAATCAACCAAACTACAATGTTCAGTTAGCTTCAGTAAATAGGTAGCTATGATCTTTGTTGCCTAGGAAGCGAGCAAAACAACCAACTCAAAGATGTATCTCTAGCCACTTCTAAAGCTTACCTCTACCACAATCAAACCAAAAATGTGCCAAAAAAAGCACTCACTAGAAGCTTTGGTTAGCTGACAAGATGACATTATCTAAACACCGAATCAGTAACCTATTGAAAAATCCAACCAGTCCAACTGTGTCGACTGGATTACGTTTTCTCCAGGAACAACATATCTGGCAAGTTGTAAAAATGTTAATGAACATATCAGTAAAATGTTCCACCAAATATCAGATCTTGCAGCACAATATCTTCTTGTATCATCGACAGCATTGTTTAACTTTTTTATGGTTATGTTTAGGTACTCACAGCACTTGGTTAAGATTAGGGAAAAATCATGGTTTGGTTTAATACAGAAAAAAGTTCACAGTGGCTTGAAGCACAACATGTTCATAGATATCAGCAGAACACAAGTGCTGTTTTTGGCATAGCCTGACCAGGCACAGGAATCAGGATACAGACCCCTGTACTCTGGCATCAGTCCATGCCAAACAACCTCCTGCAACTCTGGTGGTACATAAATGTAGTACTTCATTCACTTGGTACAGTAGTGGAATTGACTACTATAATAGACTTTTCTCCAGACTCTCCAAAAAACCAGTAAAACACCTTCAACTCATGCAGGCGTGCCAGGAAGAGTGAGCACATTGCACTGATTTTTGCTACTACTCACTGACTCTGTTACTACTAGAATTGATTTATTTTTTAAAATTCTTTTAATGGTTTACAAAGGACTAAGTGGCTTAACCCCAGACAGTATCCTCCAATACCCATTACAAGTGCATTTTAATGTCCAAATTTCAATTTTGAATCCTTGATTATTATGTTATTTTTTAAAATCTAAATTTGGGTTTTTTGCTGACTTTAAATATTCCTTGTTACATTTTAGTTATCTGTACAGCACCTTGCAGCTGCATGCTGATGCTACTATATGAACAGTGCTATACAATTACTCTTGACAGCACAATGTAATTTGGAAAACAATTTATATGAATGGAATTTAAGTAAACAGGGTTGACTCAACCCGATAAACCATGTCTAATGAATTCTGCTGACAGTCAAAACGTCTGTACAGTGTAAAATGTTCCACAACAGAAAATAATTCAGCATTTTTGTCGTCAGCCACCCAGTTTCAGTGCTTTTAACTACTTGAACACAAAGCCTATCTGAACTCATCTTCCCAAAACTGTTCTCTCTGTCTCAAATGTTTCCGTGTCACCTAATAACCGTGGTTACTCCCACTTGATTTTTGCTTTAGCAACCTTTACTATGTGTGAAAAGTTACAACGATGAAACTGAAATATGGAGAAATTAATCGTAATCTAATTTTTCTTTTTGTGTGTTGGGCCACATGGCTGAAAGATTCCACGAGGACATATGGGAGTCCCCTGACATGACTTTGAATACCTGAGGTTGATCATCAGGAACAAGTGCAGAATTATCAGGCACCTGTAAGTGTGTGCAGGTTCACATTAAGCTGCCAAATGTCAAATAATTCATACTTTTACCTTTGAGAGTCTTATCAAGCTGATTTGGCTCTTGGCCTACAAACAAAATCATATTTTTTGTAGCTAGCAAACACATTTAGAGACATCCAGCTGTGCTGAGAGGAATATATATTTATATATTTGAAGTTTTGAGCTCAGCAGATAAGACCAGCTACAGAAGAAGTGAGAACTTGCGATGTGTCATCCAGAGAATTACAGCAGAAAAGAGAGAGCAGAAAATGACTTTGCACCACGTCTCCCTCGAGGTATACAGCAGTCGACCCCGCTCTTTCACTCTGAGAATGCACTGTATTTTACATTTTTATTTTAATATTCCACCGGAAATCAATGCATATACAAGTTATTGCACACTGTTCAATTCATTCAAATTCAGTGTTTCATGTTTCAGTTGTCTCCGTTTAATCAAACATACTGTTATATTGTAGAATGACACATTTAGTTCATTTAGTAGCTACTCTGGAACTCTCAATTGTATTACACAGTCTTCCTCAGCAGATGGACTTTATCCAGCTGTCAGATGTTCAAAACTCTGGGTTTTTTCCTGCACTTTATAGACTTTTCATCCATGTTTGCCTAAAAGTAGAGACTAAAAACAAAACAAAGAACAAACCTACCAACCACAACATACATTTATTAGCAGCTCTGGAGTGGGATGATACACTAAATACATTTTCCAGGGTCAATGTGAAGGATTTTTCTCTACTTTCAGTATGCTTTAATATGGCTCATACCCACTCCAATAGCTCAGGTTAATATGACCTTGTCAAGTTCATAATGGGTTACTGTTTGGTCCAGGCTATGACTGATAGTGGACATCTGGAGATACTTATTTTCTCCGTTTCTGTGGTAACCAAGGTCTTATAGATAAGGATGCAGAGAAAAATATACACTTTAGATAATACTGCTCAGAGCCAGTTTTGGTCATGGATGAATAAAGAGGAAAGGACAAGACACATGTGATACTGATTGTGTATGAACATGTGAAAGTTGGAAAGATTTGAGTGGTTAAGTGGTGGTTACACCATAATTTGGCCATATTTGGGTAAAGTACGGAAAAGTGTTGCAACCGTGTGGTGCCTGGGGTTATATGCACCCTATTAAACCAGATATCTTCAGAACTTTGATGTAGCACTATTCTGGCACACTTGTCACTGTACTGTTCATCATTTTTTTCCGCTAGCATACAGCTTGTAATAAACCCCTCTGCCTGAGACACCCTGGTGACCATTTTTTCCTTTAGTGTGCTTTTAGTGTTTACATTTATTGAATTTTGGAATAAAACTGAGCAGATTTTCATTTGAATCAGTGTTGCATCTTATTAATAAAGCACCGAATGTACAGTCCTTAAGGCAGTCTTATGGAGTCTAGTGAACTGCATGTAACTGAACAGGTAGTTTAACTACATTTTTATATCATATTTGCATTGTGATTCAAGTATTTTTTTGTGTAGTTAACTACTGAAACTACAGACAAGATAGACCCATAAAAGAAAGGATTTATTATTTTTTATTTTACCATTACTTAAAACCCCTTTTGATAAGCCCCATCTCCTTTGTTCTTCTATCCTGACTACTGTGAAGGCATGTCCAGGCATAAGTATTGACCATATCTATTAACAAACGTTAAGAGAAGTTATTGTGTGCTATTTTAGAAGGTACCTGGCTAACTGCGTAATCCTGCTTGGTGCACCTCCACCTGGACTCTAGTTTCTAAAAGGCAGGTGTCTGACTGATGGATGTTGTATGCAAAACCGGCTGGCATGTGTATTATGTTTTGTTATAATGTTGTACCAAATTATCACTTTTTACAGTGTAGTTTGAACTACTTTTTCAAAGTAGCTTTTAGTTAACCATAGATTTCTTTTGGTGGAAGTTTTGCTGTAGATCAACTTCTTCTAGTGTGAAGTAATCCTAACTGTCAAAGTATCTTCTCTAACACTGCTTTCCTAACACTGACACTGCTAATCAACTTCTGAAAAAGAGAGAGTCCAAATGTTGAATCCTTTAATCAATGCTGTATCTATTCTTTCTCTGCTTCAGTGTGTGCTGTAGTGCTAAAACTACCAGTGTTAGGGATTTGAAAAGGCTCAAAATAATGTGGTGGAAAAAAAACAGAACAATTATGACTGAACTTCACTTGAAATGAGCCTAGTCGAGCATATTTTTATCCTTTACTGTAAACGCTGAACATGAAAACAGACAAAAACAACCCACAATAAAATGAACAAGAAAAACAACCAGAGGCAGAATGAGCAAAAATGGGGCCAGAATTGCTTTTTGTATGCATGCGTGTATGCGTATGTGTGTGTGTGTGAAAGCTTAGTACTGGTCTGAATCAAATAGGTTTTGGTATGTCTAAATATGAAACCATGACATTGTCCTTAAAATGCCTTCTCATTATATAAATTCAAAAGTTAGTAATGTACAGTTTCCCAAGTGTGGGGTCAAGGTCGCACATGTCATAAGGAGCGTATAGAAAGCTTTAAAACTGTTGTGGTGACATCTTCCCAGACTTTAATGAAATTGAAATGGTGTGATTGTGATTTCTCAGATGATTGGATGTGAGCTTCCTTTATGTTTTTAAATCAAAAAATGTATATGTACGTGTAACTGCAAGGTTGTAAAAACTGTCACGTGCGAGTTGAGCAACTTTGAATTATTTGGCTGTGTGTGTGTGTGCCCATGCCCATGTCCTTGTGTGTCTTGTAAGCCCTGCGGTGAATTGGTGATTTCTGTGTCCCTAAATGACGATAAACCTTTCATAGCACTCTGGATACGGGCTTGTGTGCGTGCTCTCATGAGTCAGATACCAGGTTCGAGATAAATGTCAAAGGCTGAATATCCTTTCAAGGTGAAAGCAGTAGTAGGTCACTACTTTGTGGGCGTGCAGGGGTGTGTGTGTGTGTGTGTGTGTGTGTGTGTGTTTGTGCATGTTCTGTTGCACCTTTACTCATCACGAATTACGCTCCAAGATACAGTAAATGACTAAGAACGCCACAAACATCACTCTGCTCATTACTCAGGGGTTGTAAAGGAAAGTCACAAATGACAAAGAAGTTTTCAGAAGCTCATATTCTACGGTTAGCTGTCTCATTTCTTGGCTGAAACGTCTCTTATTTATTTATTTATTTTTAACTCTTTCAACTCCCAGGTGAAAATGACTAATTTCTGATTTTGCTTTGTGAAGTACGGAGGTTATAGGGTTCAAGTTATTCTTCCTTCTATCAACCTTGAACTGCTTTGTGCAGCATTTTTTTTTACCATGGACCAGGACCACTGTGACCACATTCAGTTTAGGTCAGTAGACTTCCTCTAAACAAGATACCATTGCTGAGAGGACTGTCAGCCTCTAGTGGTCTCTGTGCTGCATTTAGCATTTTCAAAGCAACACAATCACTGATCAGCCATGTTTGCTTTATTCACTGTTTTGTAGTTACAAACTGGAAGCTTCTGTGTGTCAATTTTTCATTCATTTAGGAAAAACCTGTTGATTCTACACAGCAGAAGAAAGGGAGCAAATGCATAGATTCAACTTAAAAACAAAATACAAAGAAAACAAGACATAGTATGAGCATCTACACTTCTCAAATAGAGCATGGAAAAGCTAGTGCTGAATACTGGTGCTGCAGGGGTTAGTTGATTTATCAATTAATCAACAAATGTTTTGATAATTGAATCTTTTTGGTCAACTTTAAAGCAAATGTGCCAGACATTCTCTGGCTACAATATCTGAAATGAAATTATTTGATGTTTCTACTTGACATATGATGATAAACTGAATATCTTTGGATATTAGATCGTTGGTAGAATGAAACAAGTCATTTTAATATATGTTCTTCGCTCAGGGGAAATGGTAACAAGCACTTTTTTTATTACATGAAAAAAAAATAGACTAAAGAATAAATCTATTGAAAATTGAAAATAATCTGCAGATTAATCCATAAAAATAATGAATTGCAGCCCTGCTAAATGCTATACATCAGCATAATTTAGTATTGGTGTGGGCATAAAATTATTATAAGGTGCACTGGAACAAAAACAGTCAGATGGAGACAAGAAAGCTGCAATAAAAACTTTAAATACAAGAACTGTAAATGTTTTGTGTCTGCAGATAGCAGTGTCAGCCTAAACAGCCTACAGTTACTGCAAAGCATTATTTTTGTAATATATATATTGCAAAAGATAGCTCAAAAGGTCACAGTTGGCAGTGTGAATGTACAAAAGTAGCTGTTTTGTTCTGCTGTGGTGACAGAGGTGACTGAACAGCAGCAGGGACAAAAGACAAGAGAATGACTGTCATTAAATATTAGCGTTTACCTTGCAGCACTTTATAAAAGTAGGACTTAAATTGACAGTAGTGGTGTCATGTGAGGTACCTTACTAGATGAGACAAAACACAGTGTCACTGATAAATCTGATGGTGCTTCTTGTAAATCCTGTCAGTAAATCTAATTTTCCATTTTTCAGCTCTTAGTGCCAAACAGCAGAAATAATAAGTTTTACATCCTCCAAAATCTCGCCTTCTTCTGCCTCTCAATTCTAACCATACAGTTTCATCTTTATGCCAAGTTACCTTGTCTAAATGTGAGATGACTTGTCATCCGGTCTTTCCATTCTTCTTCTTGATCTTCAAAACAAACAGCGTAATGCCAGAGTGAGGGGAGGGCGTGTAGAGTGCAGCAGTGCTCATGGGAAAGTACAGAAAGTCAAAGCTCTGAGATTTATTAGGAGAGACAATCCCACCAAATACTAATCATCTCCATCATGGAATCATTTGTTTATGGAAATTAAGTAGTGAGGGATCAGTATTGACAGAAATATTTTTTCTGAATTTAACTCATACTCCAAAGCAGACTCAGGTAGAGGATGTTTGGCCTGTTGCTCAAAGACATTTACATGTTGATGGAGACAGTAAAAGTATGTCTGCTGCAAGCAGAAATGGCTTGAGAAACACATCAAAGAGCCCAAGCAAGAGCTTCAAAATCCCAAACTCACTGAACATCTGTGGGATGTACCAGAACAAACCGGATCCATGGAGGCCCCACCCAACAGCCCACAGGACCCAAAGGATTCACAGCTGGACACCACTCGACACCCTCAGAAGTCCCGTGTCCATGCCCCAACAGGTCAGAGCTGTTTTGATGACACAAGGATCTTCACAAAATAAGGCAGGTCCTACAGATGCTCAATCAGATTGGGATCTTGGGAGTTTGGAGGCCAGGTCAATACCTTGAGCCTTTTGACGTGTTTCTCGAGTCATTTCTGAGCATTTTTTGCTGTGTGGCGCCTCCTCCACCTCCCCTGCTGGGGGAGGCCCCTGCCACTGGGGAGTGCTGTTGCCATGGAGGGGTGTGTTTGGTCTACAACAATGTTTAGGTGGGTGGTATGTGTCAAGTAACATCCGGATGAATGCCAAGACTCAAGGTTTCCCAGCAGAACGTTGCATTATAATGAGATGATCAGTGTCATTCGCTTCATCTGTCAGTGGGGTTAATGTTGATCAGTGACAGTCCAGGTAGTTAAGTGCAGTAGTTCCTGACCTAGGGGGTCTGTTACCTGAATTTGATTTCATTTTTTGAGTCTCTAATCTTTCCTTTTTTGTGAAACACTGGATAATTTGACTTCTTTGTTCCTTGAACAGTTATTTAAATGAAACCATTTGAGAAGTTTAAAGGGGAAATGTGACTTTGGTGGTAAATTGTGACTGAGGTACTAATCTTCCCTGTTGCTCTCTGACACCTTTGTGTAGTGGGTTAAATGTTGCATTGCTCCAAAGGTTTCCTGGGTTTCCGTCTGCTTTCCAGAAAACTCAGTTGGTGTTTGACTGTTTCTCCTTCATCACAGCATTAATAAGTCATCATGTATGGAGTGTGGAGGGAGCAGATCTCATTGTATGGGTGTTTGAGAAACTGAAACCAGGCATGGTGAATGACAGTAACATGGAGTCATCAACACTTGGTAAATGTCACCGTGTGTGCGTGTGTGTGTGAGTGTGTGTTTTATTTTGCAGAATAGAGTTTGACCTTTTTTGAAAATATGATGTAAATCTTTGAATATAGATTCATACTGAACATCATTCTGATTGAGATAACTGCTGTAAATGAAGTAAAGGTATGTTTGCTAAATGGCAACAAAGTATAATTTATTTAGTAATTTTCTTTTTAATACTGATGGTTCTTTGCTTTATATACTATAATTACTCACAGTTTGCTTTTATGGACACATGACCAGAGGTTTGTTTGAGGTTTTTCACTCCAGTACACAGTCAGTGTCAGCAGCACGACTTAAAGGTAGACACATAACATTATCACACAATAAATAATAATCACAATATTCCTTGGTGGACAGATAGAAGCTGCATGTAGCGAAAATGTAGCAAAGATGCAGGGGTTATCTCAGATTGGAGATCAAGGTTAGCATGCTCTACTTACAGCTAAACTTTTTTTTTTATTTTTTAATGTTGAACTTTTAGAGCAAGAATAAACAAAAACACAAATAGTCAAACAGTCCCAAAACAAAACAAAACCTGGTTGCTGCAGTAGCAACAATTGTCAGTGCATGCCCTGATAATAGTGTCTGCTCAGTGTCCACAGCTGCAGAAATGTAACTGAATTGTAATTCTCTCAAAACAAGCCTTAATAAGCTATAACCAACTTTAAAGCCTGTGGGTCTCAGATGTTGATCAGGGAGCTTTCAAAACAACCAAAAGACCAAATACAATAGGTTCAAGCCCAAGCTTTTGTTATTGTCAATTGTAAATTACACATAAGTTCATGGATTATTTTCCTCTCAGGCTATTGAGTATCCCCTCAGCTTGAGGGAAGAAGCTTTTGTACCGTCTGGCAGACGAGGTATCTTCAGACAGAGGGTAAGGGGGTGAAGAGACTGTCACTGTAGTCACAGTCTGGATTCATTCATTTCTCAACAATTATACTAAATAAATGAAACACTTCCTCTCAAAATGATTTAACTTTAGGGAAAGCCTGAAAAAGAAAAAGTCAAGGTCCTTTCACCTGCTTTTATTTATAGCTAAATTTCTGGCAACACATCACTGACACCTGTTAATGGTGCTAATGGTACTAAAAACGTAATTAATTAAGGATACGCTCTGATTTTGTCATGACGTTCCCAAATTCCCTAATTTCTTCCCAGCTCTCTGTTGATGTTATAAAACTCAGCTGATGATCAGGACAACATTTTTGGGGGTCTGAGTGAAGGTTATACTTGTCTCAAAAATGTAATGTTTTTATATGACTCTATAGACAGAAATGTAGCTCCTTTTAATGTGTGTGAAATGATACTAATACTGGAAAAACTGCATATAAAGCGAAATCCTTGCACATATGAAAAAGTATTGTAATAAGAAGTAAAATGTAGCAAAAGTAAATCTCATTGTGAACAATAAATACAGCTCTGTATACTGCTTAAACCCAAACAGTGCATCATATTTTCTGAGTATATCAGAGGTTTTACCTGTGATACAGACTGGAGAGTAGCTCTGGGTGTATTAGGTCAGAGATCCAATGCATTCTGGGATAGGAGTCACCTTCCCCTGAGCAGGATGAACAGTGGGGTTAATGGATAGAGCCTGAATTTGTGGAGTAAAAATCTAGATTGTGTAAAGTTGTGAGTGAGATACTAATCTCCTCTGTTGCTCTGTGTCACCTTTGTGTAGCGGGTTAAATGTTGTGTTGCTCCAAAGGTTTCCTGGGTTTCTGCCTGCTCTCCGGGAAACACCATCAGTGTTTGACTGTTTCCCCCCTCATCACAGCATTAATAAGTCATCATGTGTAGAGTGTTACCTGGGAGGGAGCAGATCTCATTGTATGGGTGTTTGAGAAACTGAAACCAGGCATGGTGAATGACAGTAACATGGAGTCATGATACCCGGTAAATGTCACCGTGTCTGTGTGTATATGTGTGTGTGTGCACGCGCGCGCCGTGTGTTAGAAAGAAAGAAAAAGAAGAGAAATGACTATGAGGAAAACAGGACAACAGAGGTCGTTGTAGTTCAATTTTCCCTCCACTAGAGGGCGACTCTGTCCCACAGAAAACAGCCTGGGCCTCTGACAGTGTTTTTCTCTGCTCCATTCCTTCAATTTACCTGCGTCTTAACTACTCTTCTGTTAACTTGACGCATTGTTTTCGACGCTTTTCTGTTAAATTTCGATCAAACATCAACACGAACCACAACCACCCACTGTTTTATAATATTAACACAAAGTCTATGTCACAGGATCTTTACTTTCTCTTCAGTCCAAGAGTTTACGCAGCGGTTGCCGGGTAAAAATAACACTTTTCATCCAAATAATTACAAAGATATAAGAACAACATTACTTTAAATTCTGATAGTGTACCCGTTGTCCTTAGTTCTGCGTTTAAAGTAATCATACAGTGCGTTATAGTGCTTTATGGTGTGTTTATTATCCCTGTTGATCTCAAATAATATTCATACAAACGTTGCTGTTGTTTTTGACACATAAGAACGCTTTCCATCTACTTCCCCTGCTTATTGTTTTAATTAAAATCACACAGTAGCCTGTGCATTATGTGCTGTTTTAAAACACTAGTGTTGATGTGAAATCGTTCGCCACAGACCTGCTCCTGTGTCCTCCACCGTGTAGCCCATGATATCTGTTAGAAAATTCGATCATTTTGTTTTCAACACTTTTCAAGATTTCGAGACGACCACGCGTTAACTGTGATTTTTACCAAAACGAAAAAAAAAAAAACAGTTTCGTTTTGGTAAACAGTTTTCTACATGTGCTTATTAAAAAGCATTTGGCCTGCATGTTACATACCTTACTTTCAAATAAAGCATCACCATCGGTAACTTAATCATTAAAGGCCTTCTTATGAGTTTACACGGTCTAATATAATGTGCTGTTGAAATAGGGAAATGCTTTATTGAATGAGTTTTTTGTAACTTGGAGCAAACATGTTTGGTCCTGGAGAAGACACTAAGAAATATAGGGACTATAGAACATATACACGAGGTCGATATTAATCTTACAGCAAAAGTGTTGAAGGGCGTCGTCACTTTTTGATTTTATAAAAATCAGAAGCAGAAAATTAAACATTTCTTCACACTTCACAGAAACATAAAGTTAGTATATATTTTTTATATTTTCTGCAGCGTCAGGAAATGAAGATTAGAAAAGAAATAATAACCTACTTATTTTTTCAGTGTGATGAATAATTCGACTACAAGTGACTTCATTTTTTTTTAAAATGAATGTTTATGTATTAATGATAATGTTCTCCATCAACTACCAACTGATCACGTTTGGATCCTTTTTTGTTTGTTTGTTTTTTTTAACTTTTGGTTATTTAATGATTCCATCGCTGCTTCACTTAATGGAAGACGCTGCGTCCATTTTGCGGCGAGTTTGCTTTTGAACGCATTTTCTGCGACTTCAATCTGTTTATTAATGTTGTTATCACTCTCTTACGTGATAATTTAACGTATCTTTTCAAAATAGCCCATTACTGAAGCCGAAATAAAAGTCGGCAGAAGTTCGTTTTATTCATCTATTAAAAACATCCCAAACATAAACAACTATTACTATGACATTAAAAAAATCGTAAATGAAAGCAACAATTCAGATATTTTTCATATCTAAAAACTCTTGTAGTTCTTATAACAAAAACGTGCGATGACTATTGATTGACTAAAACGTCGAATAACGCGAGGAGGACTGCCCTTGCACGACGTGAAAATATCCATCTGTCGATATTGTTGACAAGAATATTATCACCTAGTAAACAGCAAAAACAACAAGAACCGATAATCAAAATGTCACAGCCTGATAAGCTTCCTGTGTGATGAGAGGGCAGACATTTGACATTTTGGGTTTGTTTTTCCTTCTCACACTTTCTCACACTCATAGACAGACACACACATACATACACACAGAGAGGGAAATTCAGTCCTTTCACACAAGCAGGAATTAATGGTGAACATGTTTTTAAAAATGTGTATAGAAATGTAGAAGTGTATTAATGATGTTAATCCTCTTATAAAATCCCTACTGCCATATCCAAAAATATAAATCCCCCCCCCCCCTTTTTAAAATAAGTCTGTTGTCTAAATATGAGGTCTGCTGTGACCTTATTTTTTTCATCTTAAAATTTACTTTTAAATATGACAGATGCAATACATCTGTCCCTGAAAACCAGTTACGATTTGCATTCTTGTTTAGGCAACTTTCTCAGAGAGAACAGGGTCGGAGAACTTCTATTATCTAAAAGCCTCGTATTCAGTGTCTGAGTCATGTCTCTCTGAGGTGACATAAAAATATGGCAGTAAAATCCAAAAACAGATTTAAACAAGCTCAAACAAGCACCCAGCTGTGAAATCAAACTCCATTGTTTGAATTTCATTTTCTTTGAACTTTGAATATATAAAGTTTCACATCTTTATTCTCGTGTGAGTGTGTTTGTGTGTTTCTGAGTCACCTGCGGTTGTGAGGAAGATAATATTCACCCCACTGGTGTCTCTCACTTTAAGTCAGCGTAAAATGGATATTAGAAATGCTAAAGGTTGAATGATATCTTACTGCAGGGTGCGTGTGTTGAGACAGTTATTGTGTATGTGGGAGGTGGACTGTGTTTGCTTTTATTTCACATTGTAGCTGCAGTACGAGGCCCAGCAGCCTGAGCCAGCAGCTGCTTTAACTGTAAACCAGATAATACAAATATATAAAAGTGTGTGGTGGAAAATGAAGCAGGAAAATTTACACTCACACTGAGTGAAAGATCTTAAACATCCTACATCTTTAAGTAACTTCTTCCATTGTGCTGTTAGTTGATGCACATTGTAAATTTACATTGTAAGTCCAGTTTAAGTGAGTTTAACCTCCACAATAATAAACCCAAAATTAAATGTAATGTAAATTTAATGTATTTACTATAATTTAATAATTCAGTCACGGCAGTAACAAAACGTGTTACTTTTCAGTCTCAAAATGATCAAAGACACAAAGCAAATGATTCATTATCAGGAAATGTGAATATAAGTTTGATTGTGACTGCATGTGTGTGTTCAGTGGATTTCTCAGTTCAGTAAATCATAAACAGTGAATTACATGAACTGTGTATAAAGCTACTTTGGCCATAGTGCTCACAAACATCCAGTAATGTATTTAGTGTGTTGGAGACTTAATGAACAAATTCATGTTTTTGAAGCATTTTATTTCTCTGTGGTGCAGGAATAAATTGTTACTGTTTGTGGTGAAAACTGTTCTTCTGTGTCTGTATTATAGAATTATCTGGTAGATGTGGATTGTCAATATTAGTTGTGTGTAATATTTTGAAAGCTTAGTGTTACTCTGGATAAAGGTGTCAATATCTTCTGAAAGCTCCCCTCCTTACACGTGAAATTACTCTGAATGTTTATTTGTGTGGAAGTTTTTTTCCACAACATAGTCCTGTTACCTATTCAAAAATTAATTTCAAAGGTTCACACAAGACTTCTCCTCCTTCACTGAACGGTCCGTGCTCAGTGCATGGATACTGAAGGCTTTCTGTTTCCACACCACATTCATGTAAGTTGCATATTGGCCTGCAAACTAGTTGTTAAGTCCTGTTCGTACGTGTCTTAAACCCAGATTCAAGCTGAGAACAGAGAAACCTGCCCCCGCAGATTAATGGGAATACAGACTCTGCATGTACATCATTCTGCAAGATCAAACAGCCAAGTGATTTTAACAATAACAACACATATGTTTGACTGAAGGGGGAGGGACTTTAAGTATAAAGACTTCAATATTTGACCTGTACCTGGTGGAATAATTGCACTTATTTAAATTCAACTCTGCTCATACATTATCTCTGTACACAGGGGTCGTGCTGTGCCCTGGTCCCTTCACTGATTT
Source organism: Lates calcarifer (assembly GCF_001640805.2). Taxonomy (NCBI): domain Eukaryota; kingdom Metazoa; phylum Chordata; class Actinopteri; family Centropomidae; genus Lates; species Lates calcarifer. The sequence goes on from NC_066848.1 coordinate 14,882,089, forward strand.
ATGAAAAGTGAAAAGTAAAATTCATGTGTGCTCTAAATCCACCTGAATTCAGATAAACATCAAGTGAAACTGCATAATAAATACGGTACTTTCATTCAAACCGTTTTCATCTAATCCGGGGGGAGAGTGACACCTGCATCTACAAAAAGCACTGTGGGCATCAAAGCGAAGCCTGTTGTACTGTTGTGGTTATGAGTTACTCTGTGTTAATGATAATGCAGCTATGTGTGTTTGTAGAGGTGAGTGCTCAGTTTCAGATACGTGGCAGACGTATAATACAAATCTGATATTAGATCTGCTCTGTTTAGCTAAGAGGGGAAATCATATTATCCCCCCTCATCTCTTATATACTGTATTTCTTTGTTAAGCACTCAGTGAGATTATACAGTGTAGTCCACATGAAATGATATGTTCTGATCCAGAGGCGTTGTTAGGGGACTTTGAATCCATATTAAATGAATAGTGTGGGACTCATAGCTGTTTTTTACCCACAGGGGAAGGGGTGTGTATAAAAAAGGCTGCAGTTTATACAACACATTTATAACACCCTCACTATCCAAACACTAACAGACTGAGCTGTACACGTGAGGACATTCTTTTTCCTTTTGTAGTTTTTCAGTGTAGAAATTGAAACATATGACGCTGTTTCATTAAGGTTTTCTGGTCTTGAGAAGTAAGTCAAAGAATGATTTCACTCTACAGCTGCTGATCAAAGCTTAAAACCAGATTTAAACTCAGCAAAAACAGTTACACTGTCTATTTAGAGAAACTGATGACTGTTAATCCATTCAATTTTTCGTTATATGATGGACCTAGTGTATAAATTTGCAGTGATGTTTGCCCTACAGTATATTTTCTGAAAACTTTTGCTTGAACTTTGTAATACAGGGCTACGATAAGAAAAATAGAAAATAGGTGAGAGAATCGCTTTAACTATTCTCCTCCTGGTCAGCATCTGAGTCATACTTCTCTCAGATGCTGACAAAAGTGACACTTGGTCACCTGGTGGCTTTTAGTATTTCAGTTTAAGCATCACACGCTGTCATTCAGAGTGGAGAGTGCTTTTTTTCCTCCAGTTGAAATCTGCTTGAGGGGACATTTTTAATTGAAATTAAGAGTAAACTAACATTTATGAGTCTGGCCCAAACATCTGAAGAGAGGACTGGCACTAGAATAATCTCCGTCTGTCTGGCGTGATTGCTGACTCGCTGTCGTGCAGTAGGTTATGTAAGGCCTCCATGTGAGGTGATGTTGAATCAATAGCAGCATTAAAAACACACAACACTGTCCCAATATTTACATCTGTCAGAGGTGTAGTTGCCCTAAAATAACAGTTTCACTTAGTATAGCTGAATTGCAGAGGACATGTTGGCCTGTGAAGGTGAATTTCAGGTTTTGGTGTTTTTCAGTGTGAAGTCAGTGTGGACTGAAACCCGATGTTTGTGTCAACTTGCTGCTGTTGTGAGGCTTCATAAGGAAATCAGGTGATGATCCCGCTGTAAAAGCATGCCAGCTATGGAAATGAGAGATCATTATCATTAAGTCACCCCATCCCACTCGCAGCACACATCCACACACACCTACGCACACCCATATCTGCCAAAACCCTCATACTGTCTCACGCGGGTAAACACCCACATACTCACTTTTTAAATGTGCTTCTATCAGCACGCACTTTTACATGTACAGCTTGTAAACACCAATTGTCCAACGTGTCATCTGGCACACTGGGATTCTCATGGGTCACCTTGACTGATATTTTAAACCTGCTGTGTGTGCTACATTTAGCTTTTTGTACCACACTGTGATTTTTGGCCTTTTTCTGAGCACTTATTGTCAACATCACTGTTCCTCTCCACTGTCAGTCGGAAGTCTGAAGATACCCAGATAAGGGAAGGCACATTTATTTAGAGAGCATGTGTCATACACAAAGGCAATTCAAAGTGCTGGACACAATGAATTGGAAAAATTAAAAAGTAAATACAGCATAAAATATTAAAATGCTAATTTAAACATTAAAAATAATTTTAAAAGAGACATTTTGAAAGTGTATATAATACAAGTTAATTAATACTGTTTTTTCAAATGTTATTACATCAGCTATAGTAAGCAAATACTATTACGATAGCATATTGTTGCTACTGTTCTTCTGTTCTCTTCTTGTTTTGTTTTTCTGTTTATGTCCCATATGGGCTGGACTCTTGGGTGTAAAACACATTAATACATTTCTTCATAGTTTCACTACTGTTGCAGCTATAGAGCTGCCACTAACATTCATAGTGAATGTCTCACATTTTGTTTGATCAATGACTGAATCGATTAATCGGTTATCAGAATGGTTAATTATCTATTGATCAGCTAATTAGTGTATCAACTAATCATTTCAGCACCGGTTTCTGCTGCTCAAGTTCCTATTGTATTATGAGGTTAATTGTTCACGCCTGTAAGAACTGCTATTTTTTTTAAACTGTTACTAACACTATACAACTGAGAGCACTACTACTACAGTTACTACTGCTACTCCCAGCAACTACTACAATAACAAAACACCTACTACCAGTAGTATCATTTCACTTCAAATTTCTTGAGAGTTTATTAGAATGACTGTGGATGTGAACAGTAGACATGCAGGCACACTATACACACTACACTGTGTGCCATGTGGACATAAATTTTGCCTTCATGTGGATGGTGGGCAGACGTGGGCAGATGATGAACTTTGCATCACACAGCCCCTTGCTGACCTACATGTCCACATGGATTCATAAAGTATAATTTGAGCTTAAGCTCCTGTTGTCTTTGACAAATTTTGACATTTTACTGGTAAAACTGTTTTCACAGACTGGATTGGTCAGCCAGCTTGATCCAGCTGTTCTGCACAGTCAATCAGTTCACTTGTTGGTCAGAGAAGCTGCACCAGCTTGACCAGTTCACGATGGTCATGCCCTAAACATAATTGCTGGTTTAGGTGGTCACCAGCTCCGCATATTACAGTATTTTGAGCACGTGTTCGTTGTGTGTGGTAAACCAGCATTTACTTCATTTGTCATCTCGCTAACATCATTCAGTTCCTGACCAACAGAAGCCCAGCTGTTCCCATCGGCAGGGCTGCTTTGTTTTCAGGACTGAGGTCATATTTTCTGTATTTTTTTCTGTGGGTATTTAACAGGCAGATTTCAGCGTTAGTCACACTCCTTTTATGACAAATAAGACGTGAATAAATAAAGGGTTTTCTCCACCAGATTTTTTTTATTGTTGGCAGTGTGGAGAAGGCTTTGAAACTGTATTTTTGGGGAAAAAAGCTGTAATGATTTATTTTACAAGGTAATTTCTGTACTGTATAGAACAGTGCTTAGAAAAATTAAGTGAGACCTTTGGAATTATCTGCAGCTATGAATAAACATATGGTCAGATCTTCATCTAAATTACAATTATCAACAAACACAATCTGGGTGTTTGACCCTGACCTAGAACACTGATGTCAGTCTACTACAGAATGGCTTCAGACAAAGAAAATCCATCTTTTGGAGTGGCCCAGGTGACCTGTCTTACTGCCGTTCCTCTTATCTGATCTGACTCTCACTGATCTGAAGCTGTGTCATTATTAAAGCACAACTCTGATTCATTTACCTGAACTAGACCTTCCCATTATTTTCATCATCATATTCATCAATTCTGATCAAAAATCTCTTCAACTTCATGCCTTACGTCTTACCTCCCTGGGTGCAGCTCTACAGTAAGGCATAAAAAATGAAAATGTGTTCAGTGTTTTATGAAAAAAAAAAAACAACAACAGAAAACTGACATCACAAACATCATAAAGTAATTTTTGAGATTATTTCTAAGAAAGTCAGTTTAACCAGTTATTAAACCCAAGGGTTTGTGTACTTTTCCCGCCAGTACTGTGAGTGTTTGATGGTTGTGTCCAATAAAGACACTCACAATTATAACTGTTTGGGTGTTTTTATCTTAAGCACACTGTACTTGTCTCTACTTGTGACTTAGACAGAGATCAGATGACATTTTCTGGCCAGTTAATGCTGAAAACTAGGTAATTCCAAAGGGTTTATATACTTAGAATTTGAGTTCAGTTTATTTTCAGGGGGTTTTCCTTGGAAAAACAGCCTTATTTAAATAAAACTAGCAAAAAAAAATCTGAATAATTACAAAAAAAGTAACCACTATAATGTTCGTGCCCATCAAAAATGAGCTCAGACCATGTGCACACCAGCAACCAACCTATGGCTGTGTTTTTTGTTTTTTGTTTATTTTTTTCCAGCAGATACATTTGCAACCACATACAGTAGTAAGAGCAGCAGGGTGATTTTCTGCCAGTCACTAGAGTAAAACAAGTGAAGTAGTAACCACCTGTCTCAGCTCTTCTGTCAGAAATGTCACTTTCCTCTCTACAGTTTGATGCATTTCCTGATGTTCCACGTGTTGTCACCATGGCATTTAGAGCAGATGTGCATGACCTTTGAACGTTAACATTAAGAGAACAACTAATTTGAATTTTGCACACAGCTGTAAATAGTAGGTACATCACCCTGTTACTGTGTGTGCAAGAGTCTAAAAATATGCAGTAATCTGCAGAAATCTACAGGAGTGTGTGACAGTGAGTGTTTAATGATTCGAGCTCTGTGCAGAGGGTGTGCTTTGTTGACTTTGTCGTGTGCACATACTGGCTCAACATATAATAAAAGGATACCTGAAACCATTTGAGATGGCCAACAGTCTTGATATATTTTAGGAAAAAGTGAGTCATGTGCATGATTTATTTTCATTTTTAGAAATTTATTTATTTTATAAACCTTTGGCTTTGTTGGGAAGTAAATGAGCCAGCTGCTTCTGTGTGCTGTTATCTGCTCAATAGTGTATATTGGCTTGAGAGCTACTCAGATATGTTTACAAGACAGACAATAGTTTTATAGATGACAACAGTATCTAAACACATCACAGTGTCCTTAGATTGCTTGTTTTTTTGGACCAGACCAACACTCCAAAACCCAACTATATTCAATCTATCATCAATAAAAATCAGCCAGTATTCACATTTGGAACCAGAACCAAAGCGTAAACTAGTACTTAAAAAATTCCATTCACAACCAATCCAATCTATTTATGAAAACAGTTTCCAATTCATTTTCTGTGACTGCCTAATTGATTAATTGACTAAATTGTTTCAGCCCTACAATCAGCTGTTCATTAATAATGCTGTGAACTGAAAGAGAAAGAGACTGAAAATAAAGGAGACAAAAAGTCACATTAAGTGCTGAGGGTTCAGGTGAGAGGAGTGTGTGGGCTTTGTTTGGCTCCACAGATGGCACACAAACACACATACACACTCACACAAAACGTTAAATGTCAGCATGCAGCAATACCGTTGCCTCCTGTCAAACACCATCTCCCTGAATAGTAAAGCATTGCCTGAAACCCACAAACCTTTTCTCGGTTTTGTTTTTCAGAAGTTGACAAGAATAAAGAAAAAAAAAAAACTGTTGTTTCACCGTGAGGCTGACTAAATATGGTATGTTTTGAGCCAATATATACACATTCCTGGAACACACACAGAGTATCCCCACCATTCGTTGTTTATTTATCAGAAACTGTTGTTTTGTGATGGATTCCCCCGTCACGGACCTGTCTGTTCCCGTCTGCCAGTCACGCAGCACAGTGTGAGGAAACAATCCGCTAATTTGAGGTAGAGCGATCATGTGCCGAGCGATCACAGGCGACCTGCTTTACCGCCTGCCTCTTATCTGATCTGCCTCTCTCTGATCTGAAGCCTGTGTCATTATTAAAGCAGAAGTCTGACTCATCTACCTGAACTGGACTTTCCCATTATTTTCTGTCATATTCATCATTTCTGACCAAAAATCTCTTCAGTCTCATACTCGTGTCTTACCTGCCTGGGTGCAGCACCTAAAACGTGTTCTCAGTATTTAAGTAAAACTAGTATCACAAAAGTCTTTTTCAGAAGCCAGATAAATTTAAATTGGTCAGGCTGACATGTTAGTTGATCGTTTATATATGTTGGCCAATATATAACAAGAAATTCCAATGCAGAAATGCCAACTGTACTTTGAGGTAGTTAAGAAACAGTGATGCCACAACATACTTTGTTCACCAGAGACCTGTAAAATGCCTCATTCAGCTCGCATCTCACAATTTAACAAAACAAAACCAAAAAAGTTTTTGATTTTTAAAAGTCTCAAATCTGTGACTATAGAAATATTCTTTTAAGGTGCAGTCAGACAGGATTTCTGGTGAAATATACTCACATGACGTGGCCAAAAGCAGGTGGGACATCAACTGGGTACAGCAGCAGACCACAAACTTGTAAATCATACAGCGTTTATCAAATATCTCATATCTATCTCTATCTGCATGTATTATGTATTATATATAGTATATATTGCTGTTTAGTTTCATTTAAAAAAACTGATGTTACCACAGTCAGGCACAGACTGGTTGGACAAGGGAGAGCCTTGTGATTTTGAGCTCTTCATTATGCAGATGAGGCATTTGTGCCTCAGAATAGGTGGGGCCAGTGTGAGGATTTGATTGACAGCTGGTCCAACAGGACCACCAACACAATGTAAATAAGCTTGGGATGGTTACTGTCACTTATAAGGCAAGTATAGACAGTGTTTTGCTAACAGTGGTACCAAAGAATAAGGACATATAACATTTAATCTAGGCAATCTATGCACAGTTGTCATTTTATTAGGTACACCTACCTAAAACTAATGTGTCTAGTACAGCAGTCATGAATACAGGGACAGCTCTGTAATTTAGCCTGATGTCATTGAAATAAATGGGATGGACAGCACAATAGAAATACCTGTAACTAACAGCACCACAAACTACAGCCTCCAAAATGACCATAAAGTTGAATCAACATCCCTCTCTGAACATTATAACCTTCATTATTGTCAGGTCTTTTGCTGGGTTGTGTTAACTAGGTGTTCCTAATAAACTGGCAGCTGAGTAGATTTAAAGTTCTACAGCCGACAAGCTAATCAGCTATCTAAGCTAGCCTGGAAACTGACGTTAGCCAGAGATTTGGTTGGTTAGAGAAAGCTAATATGGATCGTTGTTTAAAGTCTGTCAGGCTGCTGTCTGGCTGTTAGTCAGTGACAATACTGCGTTATGCAGATACAGTTTAAACTGGAATTTGATTGGCTCTATGTACAGACTTTTTTTTTTTTTTTCCAAATGATGGAACAGGACATAAAACTTATAAAACTGTAGCAGAACAAATAACATAAGGTTTAACTCAGTTGGATCTGCCATCTTGATTTATTGTTGCACTGCTTGAAATTGCAGAGGAAGCTGCCAGCTGGCAAAAACAAAACGTAAAAGGGCTAAAGCAGTGACTAAGATGGCATCAACAATTTGAGAAGGGTTAGACTTTAGATCATTTTTATTATTTTTACTGTCATGAGTCATTGCTGTGTTTAAAAAGACACACTTAGTCCATTGCCCTGTTAGGACTGTACTGGAGAGCTGCGACCTGGCAGAAAAGATGTATGCTCTACAATTAATCAGTGTTTTATCTTTTGTGATCTCACTTGTTTAAAAATGTGCACTCAGATAACTGGTCCATTGTTGATGCATGAGAGCTTTGCCACAAAGCCACCACTGTTTTGGTTCCATGTTTTCATTTCAAGTGAAGGATGGATTGAGAAAAGTCTGTGGCACTTCGAGTCTCAATAAAACTCTTTCAGAAACCCACTGCTTAAACTCAAAGTTTGGTCAAACCTGGGCAGTGGTCAAGAGTTTGGTCAGAATTGATCATTGCAGTGGACAGAGTGCAAAAAGCATGGTCCAGGACAAAATAGATCGTAATTATACTTTAAATTTACGGAAGCCAAGGGTATACAAAGAGACCTCTGGCTGTATTAGCTAATTGATCTTGAATCTTTAGTGAAGAAAACACCATAAGGATGGTGGAAATGAAAGTTTTTATTTAGAAATGGCCATGCAAAAAAAAAAAAAAAAAAAAAAACAATTAGTGTGGATCAGCTCACAAAGACTTATTCCACTGATCACGTTCATACGGTGGAGCATTATACATGTTAAATGCTGAGGGTGTTTTGGCACTGTTGTACTGTATTTTGTATTTGTCAAGATGTTAGTATTTTCTCTACAACTGCACGTCAGAGAATTAAATTTTTCAGAAAAAAAGCCTTTATGAAAAGATCACTATTAAACTATTTAAACATTTTGCAGTAGGTTAGTGTGACTTACTGCTGCCAAGAAAAAGTGCTCCTCGTGATTCAACAATCCTGCAATCTATCAACACATCTAGTTGTTTTCAACACGCACACAGGGCGCTATCAAACCTCTGCCAAACCTCAGAGGTGTGAACTGCAACCATTAAAATGTTTAATGATTCATATTTTCTACAGCCTCTGTTTCTCTGTCTGTGTTCTCCTCAGCATGTGAGATGATAGTGATTGTTTCCCAGGAGCTGTAAGTGCTGCGTGGGTCTGATTTTGGTTTGAAATCCATCAGTTATGACAGTAAAATAAAGCCAGTAAAGACTAAACATTTCTGTCACTCATTGGTTCCCTCTGTGACAGCTGAGAACCGGGTTAAGTAGTGACTTGCAGATATTTCAGAACATTTAGTGAAGCTTGGAGTTGCCAAATCACTCGGGTGTACCCTGGCGTATCACATGGGAAAACACATAGTACTTCTTTTCAAGTAACAGAAATGATGCAAGTGCTGTGACTATTTTTCCACTGTGGGGAAATAAAATATTAAGTGAAATTCATAAAATGTTTCCTTAGAGCAGAACTACACACAGCAGGTGGTAACACCAGCACTGGTTCTACTACTAATTTTTTTCCAAGTACATGAACAGCTGTAATCTGAATCACCCTGGCGCTCAGGTGTTGCCTTCGCTTTGTTGTTTTGCACATACAGTACCTCACCAGGAAACAGAGTACAGGGCACACTTTTGGCTCCGTAGCTTATGTTGTTTCCTGTTGTTAAGTGTTTTGTTTTTTTTCCATCTGCTTTGCCTTAAATAATGTTTTCTGTCACCCCGACGGCAACACCAGCAGAATTTCTGCAAATGTTTGAGTCCAGTTTTAGCTGTGTCGTCTCACTTTAAAGTCTGTTACTGTGGAGCGTTACCCAACAATGTTGCCACGTTTGTCACCACTGCTGCGATAGGAAACACACTGACGGTCAACAACTGAGTTTTTTAAAAAAAAACCTTGCTTTACCCTGGGAAAGTTCATATGTATGCAAGTGTGGAACTGTCTCTAGACTGATAAATCAGTTTGTTGTCAGTTGTTTTGCGCCATTTTGTGTTGCATTCTTATATGGACTTACCACATAGGAGAATATGATAGATTCAAGATTACTTTTTGGTGCTGAGAACTGTAAAGAACATTCTTGCTCATTGCTTTATATTTAATTACTGTTATTATTAGCAAACAGTGAGAATGGCAGATCACTTGAAATATAGCAAATTAAAAGAGTAATATTACTGAGCGTGTGTAACGCCACATCTCAAAGATGCTCTATGTTTATAAATGAAAATGTGGACCACATATCAAAAATCTCCAAAATATCAAGTTATTTTTGTCTGCAATTGTGTCCTTAAAATCTTATTTTCTCACAAAACATAATATCAACTGGCTTCCGATGCAAATGACCTTGTTTAAACTATTCCCTAAAATCTAATTAATTTTCTCTTGCCTCTTGTGCAGTGACCTGCCTTATTCTTATCTCTCAAAGTTGATTTCTGTTGGAGACAGAGGAGGTTGAAATATTCTTATAGCACTGGAAGATTGTATCACTTGTTATGACACATGTCTACAAATGTAGACAGAACTGATTAGATTAGCTGGAGATTAGTTTTCTTTATGAATAAGTACTAACTTTCTTGAGCCTGTGAGCTTGTATACCCATGAGTGTTTGTGTGTAAATATGTTTGTGCGTGAGACCTCTCCCACTTGTGGTTGTCTTGCCTCCCAGACTGTAGGAGGCCTGCAGTCTTTCACATCAGGAGATGTAGACGTCTGCATGCCACCAACACACACACACACACACACACAGTTTTGTGATATAGAAACTGATAAACAGGCACACGTTTAGGGGGAGAAAAAAAAAAGTGCCAACGTTTTTAAGGACACATTGTGAGCCACAAAGTCAGTTTACCTCCCACTTGACCAGATAAAATCAACTTACTGTTAGAAGATGCACCAACATGTTTAAAGTGCAAATACTTTAAGGATGTTTGTGAGTAGAGGCTTTTTTATCCACCTCAATCTTCATAGCTTAGTCTGCACAGCACAAAGTTTGTGTTGTACAGAGATTTAATGTCTCTGCAGCACCTTTCTATTTCACAAAAATATATTTATTGATAACTTTGCATTAAGGTCCCACTGTTGTGTATAGAGTGGAAGGTAAAGAGCAATGAAAGATGTGGTAGAGTGGTCTGTTGTTGTGTCTAGCTCATGAACCCACACTAAAGGTCACAGATTAATTCTTGCAACAGTCCTGTATTTGCTTTAAGAAAGTTTGAAGTCTCTCTGCTCACGCTGTATGTTGTAGTGGATGAAACACTGTAAGGAGGTAGTTGGGGCGGATGGCGGGATACAAAGCGCAGGACTGTGACGTCGGAGTTGAGGGCTCACATCCTGACCCTGTGTGTGGTTAGGTTTGGGCAACAAAAGCACTCTAGGGAAAGACTGTGGTTTCTGTTAAATGTTAATGAACATGTTGTGTCTCAAGTAACTGTGGACTTTTTCTGTATTTAACCAAGATCCTTCCCTAACCTTAACCAAGCAATGCCAGCTGCTTCTAATTAGTTGTATAAAAATGTCATTTGGGTTTGCAGAGACCTAAGTTTAATTCATTTCCTGTTAGGGGGTACATTGTGACCTCCACTTAACACAACTGCCAATGTTTGTGACGTGGGAAGCTGGCGACGACTCACACCAGTGTCCTGGCAGCATGTCGTGTCTGAGCTGAGTGTTGTTGGCTCTGTTTGAGAAATACAGCAGGTGACATTGAGGCAGATTTTAATAATGTCTGGTCACATCAGCTCCTCTAACCTCTTGCACAATAAAATGCTTTGTAACCTTATGTGACCTCACATTCGAGCAGACAGGCCTCATTGTTTCTAGATCCTTCACGCTTTGCATATAGGAAGAGAGTGGGAGTTGTTGGTGCCCTATTCTATAAGCTTCATTGCACTTGGAAACAGCAGGTGGTTCTGTTTTTTTCTTGGATTATTTTATTTCATGGTGTTTTACTGCAACACAACTGTAGATTTTGGCACATAAATGAATGGCTCATGCTCTTACCAGAGTTTGGGACAGTCTCTTTTGTAGACCTCAGGGTGTCAAACTCTAAAATTAGGTCTCTGACAAAATAACAGAGAGGTTCACCACAAAGAAAACAGTGTTATGACCTTTAATATTTACACAGACTGTTGGCTCGTCACCTTCTCTGATTCTTTTTCAGTCCATCTGAACCGAAGTGTTGACACTGCTCTCAGCTTATGTGATTTCATGTAAGTGGATGTAATGGACACTCACTTGTGGACGTCCATGTAACTAGCTTTTTTCCCAGTTAAATATTGGCATTGTGGGTAATTCAATGGAGTGATATACAGCAGCCTATGTCTTTTCCTTCAGCATTGTTTAAGTGACACAAATTTCTAAACTTTTTAGACAAGAGTGAAATGAGCAGTGAATGCATCTTTGTAGTAGTCCTGTCAGGATTACTAATAACAGTTTATCAGTATTTTCCTGTATGTTATTTAGGCACTAATATTTGTCACTGATATATTGTCATGCTATTAATATCATGAGGGAGCTCACTGTGGCCTAATGTTCTGCAGGGGATGCAGAGGATTAAATACATTTTAATGTTGGAGCTTTTAATTTTGATCACTGAGCCCTACTCTGGAGTCCTATTAAACAGGAAATTAGGGCAGTATTTAATAATTGTTTTCATAACCACTTATTTTCTCATTTAGTTTTTGTTCTATATAACGTAAGAAAAACATAAAAAATGCCTTTAACGTTTTCCAAGAGCCCAAAGTGAAGAAGTCATCAACTGTCCTGTTGCAGGCAAAAATGTTTGCCATTTTTGGTTGATTAATTCCTTAAAAGATTAAGCAATTATCAAATACTTTAGGAATGTGCACATCAGAAAGGCAGGTTTTGTTGTTGGCCGACAGATTGTTCAGCATCATACAGCGAACACCAGATGATGTTTAACTGCTCCCGCTGGGAGACTGGGGAGGGTTTTTTGTTCGTGTGGTGGTCAGATTTATTTGTTTGTAAATCAGATTCATCTTTGATCATGGCATTTTCTCATGTTTGAGCGCTTTGATGTTGATTAAAAGACACATTTGGTGGGGGGGGGGCAACCTGATAGCCGAGTGGTTAGAGCGCATACCGCGTGGGCGTAAAATGCCCTGAGCAGCGAGTCCCTGTGTTTGACTTCCCAGTTGGTTGGACTATTTGCTGCACGTTGTTCCCCCTCTCTCCTGTCAGTCTTCACTGTCCCTATCAAGTAAAGGACATAAAAATGTCCAAAACATATATAAAAATGTTTTTAGTATCTTATTTGGCTTCTATCTCCTATTGCTTTAGAATAAACAGAATGCAGTGCTGATCACATGGTTGACACACATTTGAATAGAGTTTTGCTCTGCTTGTTGTCTCCCATTGTTGGCTGTTGCTGGGAAGCATCACTCAATAAAATAACCAGTGGTGTGTAAAGCTGCTTGTGAGTTCAGTGGGTTGTTAACTGCTCAGGTTGTCAGCCATTTCCCATAAGTCCTACTGTAATCATCGCTGCAATCTAAACTTATACTGAGTGATGGAGGCCTTATTATTCTGTTGCTTGTTTTGTCTGAGTAGTTTTAATCATGTTGCTTGTGAATTTTTGGGCCTGCTGAAGGGCAAGAGTGTTTGATTTTACAATCCTCCCCTCTGGCCCTGCCCCCACCTGCGAACTCACTGTGCATGAGTCCACTTGTGTGATGTGCAACTCCTCAAATTGCCCACTGGTGAGGGGAAGTGAAGCAGCACATGTCACATGATGAAGCGATGCACCACCTACCTGTATATGATGTCACTTCACTTCTGCTTCTCTGGACGTGCAGCTGATAAAATAGGATTTACTGTAGTTGTGCAAGTTAGCAAGCACTGCGTGCAACAGTAACAGTAGCAGTGTCTCCTCACTTACTTACTCTTATCACACTTCCTAATTAATGGTATTAATGAGTTAATATCAACTGTATCTTGACGCCTTGGTGTAAACAATCACATGTCAGTAGCATATATTCCATAGTCTGTATGTTTACTTTAGATCTACTGGTGAGATGGAGCACCATTCCTCTAGAAGATATTCCCTCACTGAGTTTTTTGATGATAGTGGTGGACAGGTCAGACAAACTCTGCTATTGGTGTTTAATCGGGTTGACTGCAAAGGCCATAGCATATGATTCACATCATCTTCAGTGACCCCTGGTGCCCTGTGGATGAGGGGCATTATTATATATATATATATAATTCTAGTCAAGACCACTTCCTTCAGGATAGAAATGTTTTGTCATGGGATAAAGGTGATCACAACTTTGTATGTAATTGCAGTGACCCTTACCTCTAACGGGGACAGCTGGACCTAAGCCATGCCAGCAAAAATGCCCCCTGCAGCATACAGCATAACAGAGCCTTCGAATCCCTTCACTGCTGGGGTCAAGCATTCAGGCCCGTTCCCTTCTCTGGTTGTACGCCACACATGCACTCGCCCACTTGTTGAGAATATGGTGGAGGATGATTCATCTGACCGTGTGACTTTTATTTCCACATCTCTGTAGACCAGTGCCTATAGTTTCCACACCTCTGCAAAACCATAGTGCTCTGAGTATGGCAAAAATGTACCTTCATGACCCACGGCACACACCAACGGCATGTTGTGTGTGTCTTGATATACCCACTTTGGCTTTTCTTTTCTTTTCCTGTGAGAAAATGATGACATGAAATATATATCTGCCACATGGAAATATTAGAGACTATCTCTGGTTGAGACCACTCTCCTGATACGTTTTGTTCAAGTCCCTTATAAATCATTATTTTGTGCCATCATAGACAGGTGTACTCTTATGTAATTGTAATTGGGAGATTTTCAGGTAAATGTAGTGTAGGAAGGAACTACATAGCCTCTCAATTATACACAAAACAGTGAAGTGGTTGATATGTGAACTAGGCAGCAGATGGACAGACAGACAGACAGACACACAACAGATTATTACTGGTGAAGCTGTCAGATTGCAAACACTCTGCTTGACAGTCGCTTGCACACATTCGCCATTGTTGGTTGCCCAGGGCAAACACAGACCACTGCCGTCAAAACATATGGAGCACATGATTTGGGGTTGCCCAAGGGTATTATGATGTAGTTTTTGAGGTTAGAGGAAGAGTTATTCATTCACTTTCTCCACATAGTTTTTCCGAGCTCGTCTTATTTTACACCAGCTGCAGGCAGCCAGGTTGTGTTATTAGTCATAGTGAGTAAAGTTCAAACCTCTTGATTTAATCCTTAATGCCTGTATGATGCAGAGCTCATTCAGATCACGGTGTATATACTTACAGGACAATTTGATCTACAGGAGTTTTTGGAAAACAATGCAACATGGTAACATAATGCTCCAGATTCTAGCATGCAGGTGAAGTAATGTGTATAATCATGAAGGGGCAGTTGTCTTGAGACAGATTCAGTTAGTGTGGAGGTGTGTGAGGCCTAGTTATAACTAGGTGTCCTCTCACACTTTCAACAGATGGTGGTGTCGTTTTCACATCTCACTTCAAAATGGAGACGGCTGTTTTTAGGCCACAGCTCTCCTACGAGCTCTTGCTCTGTCTCTACAACCTCCCACGTTTCTCTGCTGCGTCTGAGCTGTTATTTGCAGCAAGTCTACACATTCAACCAACATGTCTTTCTGTCTTACTTTTCTCTCTCTTTTTTTGGGGGGGTTGGGGGTTTGGGAGTGGGGGTGGGGTGGGGTCTTTCGTACCGTTATTTTTTTCTTTCACTTTTCTCTCCTGTTGTTTCTGCTTCACAACATTCAGAAACACACAAAAGAGAGAAAAGTAGATTTTTCTTTTCCTCCACTTGCTGTGAAACTGAATCAAAAAGAGAACTACTTTGATCGATGAGGCATTAAAGGTGACATGATTCAGACTGAGCCCACGTTTTAGAAACTAATGCTTCATAGTGAAATTAAACTATGACTAGTGAATAAAATGCAGAATGTATGACAAACCTTTTTAATATGTACATCAAAAGCTTCCCACATTATTTCTCAGTATAGTTTTAGCCGTTTTATAATTCAACTACACCCTTCTTTTTTACTTTCTTTTCTGCTTCTATTCTTTTCTGGATGTCTTTTTACCTCGAGATATCCACAACACAAAAATGGTGGAGAGTAAATTTGAGCTCATGTTCTCAACTGAATCTAAATAAGAGTAACGAGTGTTTTTGAGTTTGTTTTTGTTAATTTAAATGCAGAAATTTCTGAGTATCAAAATGCTCTTATGTGTGGAAAATCTTTATTTTGTTCTTTATTCCTTACCTCTACCTTCTCTGCTTCTTTCTTGACCCTCTTGCTTTCATTTTTACTCCCCTCTTTCAACTTCAAAATATCAGCGGCAGAGAAAGAGGAAAAGCAGATTTCAGCTCTCCTACCCACCGTTCTCTCATCCTCTCTGCTTCCTTTTCACTTTTTGAAACACACACCGCGCCTGATCGCATCAAAGCCCAGCCTCGACGTCTTCTCCCTTGCTCTCTGACTAATTTTGATAGTAAAAGACGCAGAGTAAAGCTGATCTGTCTCCCCTTTTACATTTTTAGGCGGCACAGTCATGCTGGATTATGTCATGTTTTTCAGGTGTGATCTGTAAAATAGGTCGGTGGGGAACGATCGTCTCCAGTGACGGCTGTTTACATCCCACAGAGACAAACGCAGTCTCTGCTGTCTGGGGAAAAATTGTCCACCTCATTTCTGATTTGACTTTGTGTTTACTGTTTTTGTCGGACGCTAGAAAATTGTAGTCGGAGGTTGGCTGCTGTTTTGTCACAGGCCCCTGAATGTTCCCAGGGGCATCTAAGTATGACAAACAATGATAAACTGTTGATGATGTTGTAGCAAAGAATGCAACGTAATTATCTGAACGTGGACTTGTGCACAAAGTGTGGTTTGTTTGCTTCAGGTTTGTGTTTTTTAATAAATAAAACTACCAGTAATAGTGAAACTCTGAATCAGAATGAGAATTACTTTGATCGATGATCCTTTAAAGGTGACATATAAACTCTTCTGCAGTGGGTGGAGTGGTGTTAAATGATAGCAAACGGTTATTTTCTTTTTTAGGCACAATCTGTATTTATGAAAGTATGATGCTTTAGAGTGATTTTTTAAATCTATCACCTACTAACAAAGGCTGAATGTTCTGAAACATTTTCCTTAGCTTAAAGAATATTTATGACACTATGAAAGTCCACAGTGACATTTTAATTACAGTTTGTGAATGTGATGTGATTTTTTTCAAGCTGGATTTGAAATTAAACTAATTTAACTGAATTAAACAATAAATAGTCTCACAATATGAGCATTGCCACACTCTTTAATTTTATCTCTGAAATGATTTGTCATTGAGACTGAAGCAGATACTGAAACTGTAACATGACATTTATTGGTGTCAAATTTGTTTTTTGAGGTGTATGCCAGATTCAAAATATACTGTTAAAACATATAAGCAACAACCCTAAGACATATAAACTCTAACCTATGACTGTATTTTGTGTTAATTGGTGTCAGGCTTGTTTTCTTCTTATAAATAAATCCATAAGTCATACTGAAACTATGATGCTTTGGAGTGATAATATTACCAGAGCACCAGGGGAAATTTGCCTTGTGAAATGTTCGGTTCTCTGACAACCCACTCAGTTTCGACTGGAAAAAAAAAAAATCTTTTAACCTTTTCAGCAACAACAAATGCATGTTTAAAAAAAAGAAGAAAAGAAAAAAAAGAGTGAAATGAGGGTGGCTGAATATTGTCAGTTTGCTGTGTTTCTTCACTTGTCAACCAGTTCAAAGAAAAAATAAATAAATCCTGTTGTTTGGTACAGAGAGTGATAATTTTGTAAGATCACCCAGTCATCTAAATACACAGTTTGACTCATCTCTTTTCTTGTCACTTTTTTATTCGAGCGTTTGCATATTTTTAAAAGTCTCCTGTCATGTACATGTCTGTTTGATAATTTAGTTTCTGGTTTGTGACTGAGAGGAGCAGTTTCAAAATGAGACTCGTATTATTTCATAGCATCTCTTGTGAGTACGATGTTTGTAATATTTATCGTTACTGATACCCAGTTGTGATCAGTGTAGTTACACTTAAATTCATGAATGTTTTTTTGAGGGACTTTATGGGAAAGTTGTGGTCTCCAGTTATTGATTTGGCTGTAGTTGTATTACCTGTATTTGCTTCTGCTGATGAAGGTCAATGCAGCTCAGCGTTTTAATCATTAAAATTCAGTTTAGGAAATTATACAAAGAACTTTTCAACTATTTTGACTTGTTTTTCTTTTTTCTTGTTTTTCTTATAACCTAGTTGGTTTGTTAAATGTTTCCTTCAGTATTGTATTATTTTTTGTTTTTGTTTTGTTGATGTTGTTGTTCAGGGAAATTACTTACAGCATAATTTACAGTAGATACTGTATTTTACATTCAACTCTAGTAGCTGTTTCTGTTGCCCACTTTAATCCAAAGCCCCAGTTATTACCCTAATGATTCTCCTATGGGAGTTTCCTGAAGATGCTTGTATGCAGTGGGTACTTTGAGATTTTGAATGTCAGACATTGTATATTCAGTGTCCATGATCTAAAATGAGACAATAAGTAAATATAAACATGTTTATGGTTTCAGTTAGGCAGTGTTGCGAGCTCAGAGTCCGTGGGTGGCATCACTTTGTTGCCATCAGTGACTGTTTGACTAATCACCTCACTAACGTGTTCGGTGTGTGCATGAGTGTGTCTGTGAGTGTGTGTATTTACACACAGCTACTTTAATGTGTTGGTCTGTGCATATGTGTGAACAGTAAATTAGTATTGACCTGTGTGTACAGTAGATCTCATGTTCATGTATGCATGGTAGTGTATATTTGTGTGCATGTGTATACAGTACATTAAAAACACACTTGTGTGTGTTATTCTTTTTGTGGTGATTTATTCCCGGCTGCTTTAGGTGTGTGTATGTAGTGTTTGTATGCATTTATCTGTACAGTGTGTGTACAGTTCTGTGTGTGTCTTTTTTATGAGCCAATATTAATATAGTTTTTATTACTAATACTACTGTGATGTGTGTAAACATATGTCTACTTCTGTGTGTGTTTGTGAATATTTACATTTATTTCAGACTGTGTGTACGTAGGCAGTACTTGCCTACATTCGTCTACACAGTATGTGTACACCTGTGTGTGAACATATGCATATTTTTAGTAGTGTGTGTTTGTCTTTTTACATTTGTTTTGTGTCTTATTCTTACGTCTTTGTCCATTTGCAAGCTACTTGTCTGTGTTTACAGGATGTGTGCAATTATATGACTGTGTGCTTATAGTATTATCACTGCTACTGTGCGTGTGTGTGTGATCATGTGTTTATGTGTGTATGGGTGTGTTTTATTTCTGACAGTGTGTGTACTTCTCCAGTCCTACGTATATGTATTTGTGTGCATTAACATACATTTGTTGGTGTGCACATGTTTTTTTTTTTTTGTTTGTTTGTTTTTTGTGTAAGTTTTTGTGTAAGTGCATATGTGACAGTGTGTCTATATCTGGAGTTAAGTGAGTGTGTGTGTATATTCATACTATGAATGTGCACAGGTGTAGATTTTTGTCATTGTGTCTTTGTGTTTAGACAATATGTTCTACTTACATATATAATATTACTACTACTCTGTGTGAGAACATATGTCTACTTCTATATATGTTTTTGTGAATGTCTACCTTTATTTTGTGCACATCAGCAATCACATGTGCTCGTATGTGTGTGTGTGTAAAAATAGTATTTGTCTGCATTTATTTTCACAGTATGTTCACAGCTCTGGAAGTACATGCATGTAGTTTTGTTAGTGTGAGTGTGTGTCCTTTACATGTGTCGTTTACATGTGACCACATGCAGTACAGTATGTATGCATATGTGTATGTACTCATTACGCATATACACTATGCTACGGTGCATGTGAATTTATGGCCATTAGTGCATGTGTTTGTGAATGTGTACATTTCAATATTATTATCTATGAGTGTGAGTGTGCCATTTTGTATACTGTGTCTTTGTCCACATGCAAGATAAGTGTGTATAGTGTAGGTGTATGTGCATCTGTACTTATTACACATATTTCTGCCTGTGTGTGTTTATGTGTATTATTTGTCTTTGTGAATATGTAGGCTGTGTTTGTGCATGCGTATGAGTATGCATGTTTTATTTATTATTATGTGCGTGCCCGTATGCCTTATGTGTGTGTTTGTTTCTGCATGTAGTTTGGTAGGTTGTGTGTGTCCCTGTTTATCTGCAGATACAGATGGGGGAGAAATTAAAGGACCTGCATGAACACACTGACGAACACACTAAAATCAGTGGTTTAATAAATGATCCAGTTTACATCAATATTAACTCATACAGTGTTGGGTTAACTTCGTTTTGACCCATTGTTGGTGTTGGTGTGTTTAAATTACTGTTGGGTTATTTACCCATACTAAACAGCAGTTTGCAACCACATCAAATACAGATCATCTCTACAAGACTGTGGACTGACTTTTTTAAGCTGTGCTCTCCACCACCACCATCAAAACACCAAATGAGGGAAAATCATTTAGAATAAAGGTGTTCAGTCTCCCAGTAGGTTTACATAGAATTGGAGAATATATACTAAGCAGCACTGAAGCTGGTCTAGAGGCTTGCAGTGGCCTAACTAAGACACTTTATGTTGGTTTCTCTTTACATTTATCTCCCATCTGTGCATGTGTGTATTTATGTGTACAGCTGTGAGTACAGTATGGTGTCACCATATGGTTTGTGCTAATATGTGTGTGTGTGTATTTATTTGCAAGCACATGTGAAAAGAGCTTGTTCCCTCTTCTTGCTGCTCATCATCTGTCCCAGTTGACATTTACACATTCAAATCAGAGACTGTTTATCGTTGTTTGAGGCACATGACAAGATTTCATGCTTTGTTTAAGATAACCACCTACATTACTGCAGCACATAGAGACACTGTTTTGCACTGTAAGACTCACTCGACACAGATGTGATGCTCTGTTGACGTCAAGTAAAATCCTCAGCTCTCCCAGAAGTTAACTTTTCAGGAACTAAGAGACACAGCATTGTTTTTAGCTTAACCAACATGTTGTTGACTTTTAATTCTAAAAGTTACATTTATTTAAATAGTTACATCATATCATGTTAATGGTTTTGTTCTGATTACATATTTATACATATGTTTTTGTTGACATTCTTCATACAACATGTGCAGTTGTGGCAAAAGGAAGGGTTGCCACTTGAGTACTTTTGAACATATGGAGTTTTAGCAAGGTCAGAAAAAAGAAAAGCAAGCGTTAATTGCAAAATCAACCAGTTTTAATTTTTACACCCCCAAACAGAGGAAGTTATATAAATGTAAACAAAACATGTGCGTTAAAGAACCTCACTGGTTAAAATTTTTCTTTTTTTTTTTTCATATATTTCCTGTACTGTATGCCCCACACCACCACTCTAGATGGCTTTTCAGCTCTTATCGTGTTCTAACTTTGATATTCTCTCTGTGTTTACAGACTGCAGCTGCAGAACCAGTCCTGCTTTTATTCATATATCATCTTATCGGCTGCGATTAATAGAAGTTGGAACAATAACATTTACTTTTACTGACTGCTGTAGAAGTTGCCACTTGTTTCCTGTGCTCATTGAGGCTGATTGGGAGAGAGTATAGTAAACATGATTTATAAATATTTTTATTTTGTGGCGTATGCATGTGAAAACAAAATGAACAATAGGAAGATGAGAGGAAAACAAGAACTGCTCTGTCGACAGTGAGCTGACTGTGCTGCTATGAGAGCTTTGTGCCTAATATCTTTGAGCTGTATTATATTCCGTTTCACAACTGTTCATAATGTTTAATTTAAATTGATGACGTTTCAAAAGCTTGTAGTGGTGCAGAGCTGGAAAGAAATGAACAATTTTTAAATATCAAAATCACCCAGTTGTATTAATGCCTCACTTCTCTCCATCTCATAGCATCAGCACTTCACATCCTGAGGAAAATGGATGCGATGGAGATTAGTGTTGATACATCAAACACTCTCTGGTGTGTGCCTGTCTATTACCACAGTCTATTGCCAAGTTTGGCCCTGGAATTTCATGAGAGAACCTATTTATGAATTAATTGACCAAGTTTTTTAGCTTAGTAGACACAGTGGATAGTGAAATTATGACAGAGGTAGTTTGAAATGAAAAAAAAAAAAGAGTTTTTAAATGCTCAGGCGCTACCACCTGTCAGCCTTTTTGAGCCTTTCCTGTGTCATCTGGGTGGGTGTGTCTCTGAATAAGTTCAGCCTCTTCAAACTGAAATTGGCACAAATGGCACACATGTAGATATTTATCACTTTTTTCTTTCTTTTTTTTCCATTCCATTCTATACATCAGAATATGAGTGTGAACTTTTTTTTTTTTTAAGTAGGTGTGAATGAGTTTAAAGTAAACATAAAGCCTTACCATATCCTGCCTGATGTATGGTACCTGTTGTTGGGTAAAAACCACGGGTGCATACTTTTCAATAGTATTTTTGTTGTTGTTGTTTACACTTTTTCTTAAGCTGAAAATTGGCCCAACCACGTGAGTTCTGACTCTTGCACCCTTAAAAATAAAATAGACTTTTGTCATGATTTGGTCCATCATGAGAATTACAGAACCTAGACCTAATTAGGAACCTAATAATGATGCACAGGACTTTATAGTGGGTATTTTTCTTTGTATGTCATCTAACCCTAGGAATGACAACGTAATCCATACGCACACAGAATCGTTTTCTGTCATTTTTTCAAATTATTTACTTTGAGTAGTGTCACTTACAAAGGTGGAAATAACTATTTTCACTCTATTTACTGTGAATAGTGTTATTCCAAAGCAAGTTTATGTCAAATATCCATGAGTATCAGAGGTTGAAAAAGATTTTAAGCATGTTTACTTATGCAAAATATAGTGTATTATATGCCTATTACAATTTCTAAGTGCAAGACTGCAGTCCTCCCTCCACAGCTGGTTACCTGTTACCACATAAATTGGCCTGTTGTATTCATAAGCTCATGTCAGCACATGTCCTCTTCTTGGCGCCCTTCATGCCCAGTGGCATGTAGGGCAGCAACCAACGATCGCCAGCACATGTTGTAATGTCCATAATTTATTTGGAACAATAGGAATCCTCAGAAGCTTATTTGCTTCTGGATTTTTTTCTAATCAAATTTGAGTCATCCACATGTTTAGGAAGTCTCAGTATATTTAAAATCTTGGTGGGTTGTTAAGATAAATAGTACAGTTACAGTTAAAAAACATTTTTTAATAACTTGCATTACCAACTTGGAACCATTATGAATTATTAACATATTCATTCTACCAGAATTTACAGAACTCTTTCCAACAATTCAGAGATTGTGTGTTTGCGATCGGGGTTGATATTCTACATTGAGTCAGTAAATTATAGATTGTTGACAGACAAGACTGTAAAGTGGCTCTGATGACAGGCTATGACGTTAACAACCTGTGTAATCTAGTAGTAACCATGAGAGCACCATAATATAGCATGGTTGACTGATGTCATACAGGTATGGATGAATACATTGCTTAATGTAGGGTGATATTTGGTAAAAATCCTGTCATTATCGACAGATATACATTAAATGTGACTTTTCCTGTTCCTTCCTTCTTATTAGTTTTGTCCCAGTTTCCAGGAAAAAAAAATACACTTTATGTGACCTCACTGCTGCTGTTAGCTCCAGTCCCTGCAGCCTCTAAATAATAAGAGATTATAAACTCAGTTTGAATATCTGTGCAATTGTTTTTTTACACAAGCAGGAAGGAAACAGAATCCCAAACCTAGCATCTCACTAATTTTACAATAAATACGCAATTTGTGTCTTTCTGCCCTGCCACACAAGCAAATACATGTATACTATGTTATAGAAATTGTGTTAAACAGTGTGCTGGGAAGGACTCTCTACCACTAAGATATTTTATTTCCATCTGCATGTTGACCTTCTCTGTCTTAAAAGGACAGAAGATGTTCTTTTGTGGATTAGTAATTGTGCAACTGTTGAAGTAGTGTTCAGTTCATGTTAGCACTCTTCTTTACTGGTACGACTATGGACAAGTGCATTTTTTAAATTGCTCTGCGCCAAAAGCTAGGCGGCATCTTTTCTCGTAGTTTGGGTATCAGTAAGACTGAGAGGACAATTCGCATTTATCACACTGACATGATTTAACATTGTTAACTTACCGTAAATGGTCGGTGTAATTTGTCCGCTTTGGAAAGAGATTAACGGTCTGTTTGTTGGGTGGCAGCAACAGTTATTTTTCCAGTAAAGCATTCAACTTGTTGAATGAATGAATGAATGAATGAATAGTGCAGTAATACTGATGTAATGTGGCGGTGTTTTAATGTATTTTACAACAAGTTCGAACACGGCTAAACCAATCACAATCAAGGACCGTAACTATCCATTTTATAATAAGACTTTAACATGAAATGAAGCTTACACCTAGCACTTTTGCTTCATTCAACTTATTATCTCGATGTTTTTTTGAACATATTTTATTCAAGTGTTAATGGTTCAGTCTTATAAACTTGGCTACATCTCTCTTAATATTGTAAATAAACACACAAAGGTGTTTTAATGAGTGCAAACTTGCACACTACCAACATGTATAGTAAATTTCTAGAGTGGATATGTTTTAGTCCAGTGCCATACCTCAAAATTTCCTCAGTCGTGTATTTTTCCAAAGGATAACAACTGATCCTAGGGACCAAGATTTGGCTGGATGGTTGTTTTGTTCCTGGAATTTGCTGTTGTTAACAGTGTTTGGGATAATTTTTGAATTCTTGACACGGTGTTAATGCTAGATAGGTCTGCAAAGGAGTTTTTGAGTTTTCTAGACAGTGCAAGGTAGAACTAGTTTGCTATAGTTTGTTTAAAAACACAAACTAAAAATTCACTTTATTGTTATTACACAGTTATATAATATCTTTTGTGGCTCAAGCTTCGTCAAGTCTTAGAAAATAATCTAAGAGATAGAGACCACAAATTTGTAACAGAAAGCCTATATTATGGACATGGGAGTGTGGAACGTGGACATTTGACAGGCAGCAGAAAGGGTCTAGTGAAAAGACACTATTGAGCTGTAGTATGGGAAATGTGGGATCCAAATATGTTTTTGAGGTTGACCATACTAGGAACTAAAGCTAACACATTGTAGGATTTCATTTCATTTTCATTTAATCTTTACCAATTCTCACAAATCCCGCAATCTTATGGAAGTGTAGTATTTCAGTTAAATTTGAGTACCTTTAAGTTAAAATATCTGTGAGAGACACTAAAAACCAGTGACATAAAATGATTGGTGGCTCAAAATTTAACCTAAATTTAGCATGGACAACATGAGTGGCCTAGAGGAACAACATGACAGCATCAGCCATTTCAGCAAGGGCCCCAGAACGACACATTTGTATACAAAGTAATGTAAAGGAGGAAGTCAGGTGACATTATATGACTGCATTGACGCCGAGCTCTGCTTCATACATCACGTTGTTTTGTGTACTGTGGAACTATGGAGAGTTATCACAGCAGCAACTGTTTCATCTTTCACTGCAACAGTCTTAAAGCGAACGGCAAAAATACAGTGTTCACGTTAGAATAATCCACCAGAAATGTACGCTTGCATGTACGCAATTGGTCAATGCAGCATCTTGCTAGATGACGTTACATTGCATTTGAGCAATGAATAGTTGAATTAGATTCAACTTTTTTGCTGTACAACGCAGTCATTTTGGATGACCCCCACCCCATTTCCATTGCATCCGCTCATTTCCGCCACATCAACAGAGTGACTGTTGATGTGATCATGGCCATACAGAGCGTGAAGGTTTGTGTTGGGAGGTCAAGGTCAACCAAAGATTGGACTCTAACACGTGAGAATGTGGTTTGTTTCCATTTAACAGCTACCATGTTTTGGTATGTCATGTTTTTTAAACCATTATCATGATTGTTCTCTAAGCTTAAAATAGTCATGTTGACCCAAATAATGATTATTTCCGTAACCTTATGAGTACTTATTTTAACCTACGTTATGATCTTTCCCTCAACCTAACTAGATCATATCTGTGCCTAAATCTGACTGACCCTGAACCATAGTGTTGTCACTTCATAAAACAGATTTATTAAGAGTTTTGAAAGGGACAGGTAAATTACAATTCCTGCAGAAAGGGTGTCAGATCAGAAAATGTGTTCTGTTCTAGAGGGCATGGACAAACAATATATTTTGTTGTGTAATCTGAGAACTTAATATGTTGTCTTTGACCCAATTCCATTTCACTTTCTCAGTTCAGCTCTGTGTATGTTACTGTGGCCAAGTCCAAAGGTTCGTCAGGATAATAATATTGGCAGCATATCTACAGGCAATGAGTATTAAGTAAAGAGTAAAAATTAGCAGCATATAGATAAATTTTTGTTTTCAGTAGTGTTTCCCAGGAATATCAGTCACATCTTTTGCTTAGTCACAGTGGCTCACTGTTTCTTGCTGTCTCCATGCAGTGCTTTTGTTCTAGGAATCACTCTGCTGCTGTAGACATTGACCTGTATAGGAACTTCAGCTAAATGTAAATATGCTACAGAAGGCCATGTACTGAGAATTGAAACGTATTGACTCTGGATTTTCCCTGTACTCCGCTGCCTCAGCAACTCACTGATATTAAACCTCTCACTTCCTTTTTGAAGCCGCTTTGTTTACCAGCCAACATGCTATTTTTACTGGAGGCCTCTGCTCACTCACAGCCTCAGTTTACTGTTGAAAAGGATGTGTCTTCTTTGGAAGTAACACACACATCTGTGTTACTTTTCAGTGCAGCATTTGAATTTATTATGTATAGGATGCAGTGGTAGATGCCTCTTACACCTATTGTTGGTGCCTCTGATTGTCTGTGACTGCTAGTTTTAACCTAAAGTTTCTCAAATGCAATGAAGCCAAACTTTATCTCAGATACCACTGAACCAGGTCAAACCATAAATATCTGTGCCTATAGTTATATGGAGACATCCACTGTGGAGATTTTCTGCCAATTTCCGATCATGTAAATTAGTAGTGTCTGTAATTTGGAAAGCTGAAAATCCTGCCAAAATGATGAGGACAGAGGTCCACTGATAATACAGATGCTACACAGTTGAGCTCTGTAATTTTCCTCTCCCACTAGCTTCTCTTTTCTTGCATGAAAAATGGAGGCTGTAATGGCATAAACGCCAGGTTATGACATTCTGTAAATCAAGAAGTGATGATTTGTAAAATGTCTTGTCTTTACTCCATCCCTGTTTGAACTAGATCAGATTCGAATGATTACTGTCAAATTTCTGGGTAATTTCTTTTGTAACACAACGTGAACCCATGATATGGCATGACTCATGACAAACCAGAAACATTCAGCCTCATGGACAGTAACACAGTATATTTAATGGTATACTATATTGTATTTTTGACTTCAGTAGAGCTAGTAACTTTGCAGATTAACACTGTAATACAAATAAAATATGATGCTGTGTTGTATTACAATAAATAAAGTTGTTAAAGTTGTACTGCACAACTTTAGCCTATATCACTATTTTTAAATTGTGCCATTACTACATATCAGTAAACATTTGTACTATAGTTGCATTTGCAAATAGTAATAGTAATAGTAGTATTGGCATTTTTAATGAATGCCTGTACCAAATTTCATGGCATTCCATCCAATAAAACCATAAATTTAAACAGGGGGAAACAGCTAGCATGACTCGGTCTAAAGCTCACTAATTAATATCTTTTATCTTGTCTGTTTATTCTGTAAAAAAAATAAAATAAATAAATCTCAGTGTAGTGGGGGGTTATGAACAGGACTATTCTGGATTATTTACTTCTGGAGAGAGCCGTGTTAGGTGGAGCTAACATTCTCCACTCTCATTCTCATACTTCCACTCTTTATGTTAAGCTAAGCTAATTACCCTAGCTTCATGTACAGTATAGCTGAGTCATACTTGTTATGTCCGTGTTATATTCCTCCCTTGTGAAGCTTTTACACTTTGTTGGTGTTGTAACTTTGTCAAGGAGGTTAACTCAGCTGTATGGTCATTTGCAAAGCTGTTGTTTGTGTTATTGTTGCATTGGACTACTTTACATGATAAGGTGGTTCTGTGCACAGAAGGTGGGGTAGATAAAATAACCGGACAGTACAATCCAGTTTAACAACACTCCTCACTGGTTCATTACTCACTGAAAAAGTGGCTGGAATATCAACAAATGCAGTGATGCAGCTCTATCGTTCTATGTGCTGTGAGTCATATTAAACAGATTACATGGCCCTGTTGACGAACCCAGTGTTTATGTGTGGAAGTTAATGTCACGTTTCAAATTTTATATGTGTGAAAGGTATGTGACAAGATTTTGATGAACTTTTGGCTCTGCAGATTGTGATCACAGGAAAGCCTCATGTAGTTTCCAAATGAACACCACAGATCAGGGTCATGTAGAATATACAGGGATAGCTTGTTTGCTGTTTTGCTGGGAGTTTGAAGAAGGGATGTATTACTGCTTGATGAAGGGGCTAGATGATGTGTGGAGCATGGTGATAGCCACTGGTGATCCTACATTTATGAATCAGTGGGTTTTGTTCAGAGTAGGAGGGTGTGTGAGCCATGGATCTAGTATTGGATCACTTGAAGCAAAACTGCTCACCTAGCACATAAGCCAAAAAAGTTTTCTGGCTTCCATGTTGCGCAGCCCACTGCACTAACCCCTAACCCTTGGCCTTACCTGCACTTCAGGTATCCTGTCAAAGGTTTTACAGATGTCTCTTTTATAATGGTGGTTGATGGGGAAACAGCTTTTGGGTAGCATGGTGTTGTGAGCCCTGCGCCTTCACCATGAGAGCTACGTAAAGAAGGCTAGTAAACTACAACATAAAGTTTTCTAATTGTTTATCTATAATTGATTACATCTCTCAAGTAACTTGCCCAGCACTAGTTCTGTTGTATAATGTTTTGTGTCATTGTGTATACCCTGTTACCCTGAAGACTCAGGGCTATAAGAACATCAGACGAATGTATTTGCATTTTTATGTTGTGTTTGTTATGGCATGTTTTTTGTTGCACTGTGACTGTGTACTGTCCTCAATGAAGAAATAGTAGTGTTAGTAGTGGTGGTTGGAGTATAGTGGTAACAACAGTAGTCATAGTAGTCCTAATGCTATAGTGGTAATTATGTTATTATTGTTAACCTACTTTCATACTCCTGTTAGAGCTGTATTTCATAAGAGGGAGAGGCCAAACCAATTAGCTGTTAAAACAGAAGTTATTCTTATCATTCAATGTAATGAAGTAGTAATAACTTTAACTATACCACAAGCATATCAGTGACACAGTGTGATTTGAGACAATGTACACACTGGAAACCAGGCAAGGAAGAACAAGAAATAGGAAATAGGAATAGGAAATGGGATGTTGTACACTTTAGTGTGAACAATAGTTTGCTTGATTTTCTCTCCTGCGGTCATCATGAGTCACCCTTTGAGTAATGATTTTGTGGGTTTTCCACTAAAATGTGACTCTGGTTGTATTTGTTCTCTAAGCCAAGGCTGCCTTTCAGATAAGAACTCAGTTCTGTGAGGATAAGGTTTTGTTGGAAAGTCTGAGTGGGGTTGGATTACTCATTAGAGTAACTCTGATGTACAGTGTGTGCTGATGCAGACAGTGACCCCCAGGCAGAATTGTTGTTTCTTTAGCTTGACTGACTGTTGCATCAGTGTGGGAAGAAAGGAAACAGATGGAGAAAGAGAAAGAATGAGACAGAAAAGAAAGACGAGAAGAAGAAAACTTGACATTCAAGCCTAGTTTAATCCCCCAAGTTCATTTTCCAGGTATAAAAGATACAAACTGTACAGAGAATTTAACAGAAACAAACTGTGGAATCAGGTAGCTTTAAGTATCTAGAGCATATTCTGTTAATGTCAAGCAGAAATGTCAATAAACACTTTAAAGGATAGTGAATGTAAATTAAGAGTTGTGGTAGCAAAGAATTTGTGATTTTCATCACTAATGACAACCAATTAATTGTAAGGCAGTGTCTGCAGAGTCAGGGAATGATTTAATAGTGATATTTGATCATCATTATGAATCCTTGAGCAAAAATTGTCACTGCAACCTAGCAAAATGTAAGATGGAGAGTAATGAGGGAAAGGTATAAAATCACACAAATAACACAGATATGAATTTAAATAAATATCCATCGAAAATGAAAGATAAGAGATAAGGCTAGATCAAAAGTTGACCACCCACATTAGATCTTGTTTCACCTCCTCTCTCTGTCTGCTTCACACACATGCATAAACAGGCTTCAGGTTTAGTCAAAACGCTGCCCACACAAAGGCCTCTTTGCATCTGCCTGCTGTGTGGGACGACTTTTCAGACACTGCCTCGTGTCAAATAATACACTAACACATGTGAATGGTGAGTGAGCTTTACTGTGAGAAACATTACAAAAAAAGAATCACAAGAGGCACAGACTAAAACCAGGGTTCCCATGAAACATGTAGAAAAGGAAGAGAGTTAAGCTTTGTTCTCCTGGACTACAACTTGGCATAAGTCAAGAGGTGCACATTCAGATGTATTTTTTTTTTCCAGGAATTATTTTGTTACTGGATTTCTTTGTATTCCGGGTGTTTTTTTTTTTTTTTTTTTTGCAATTTTTGTTATTAATGTAACTAATTTCAAGGACTGTGTGACTTTCAGTATAGTATTTTATTGGATAGACTGATGATGTACAAAAGTTAGACGTATTTGTAATATATGTTTCATTTAATTATGAAACAAAGTGTAGTCATCCAGCATCTTTCAGTGGTTAACACGTGAAAGACGATTGATTCCTGCGATGAGGGCATCCTGGTATCTCAGAAAAAACGCAGTCTTTGCAGCAGTGAAAACGGGGTCAGTTCAGTTCTCTGTGAGAAAATGTTCATTTTTCAGCTGCAGATGGAGTTTAGCAGAGGTTCTCAGATATATGGCTGGTGTGTACGCACATGTAGAATGCATGCAGCTATTTCCGCACGGAAACGGGTATTTCTCAATAAGATTGTGCTGTGTGCGTGTGTGTGTACCTCCACACAAACTTTGCACCATTCATACGGAGACGTTTATGAGTCAGCTGAGAGGAGTGTGATATCATATTGCACCATAGAAAATGATAACATCAAAGAGAGAATTTGGGCAACATTTTATTTGAAACTTTAATTTTGTCAGACGTTACAGGTCACAACAGAGTCTCAACAGCGATCAATATAATACTTGAAAAATGTGTTAACATCCTCATTTCTACAAGTTCTACCACAATAACACACAAAAGTATAAAATATTATGATTGACAGTGTATACTGGTGTGCAGTGGCACTATGTAACAGTACAGTGGATGTGAGACAAAGGACAGAACCAACCTGGTTTATGTCTGTGTGTAGATGTTGGGCTTGTTCACTGGCACACAGATGTTTAACACTTATGCAGGGGAATTGGTGAAACTGGTGCATATATTATGTTAATGTGCATACAGACTTTCAGTGCTTAATTTGTACTTGCTGATGCTTTCATTCGCTCATTAAATCAGAGACTGATTTACACCATTGACAACAAGTAAATGCAAGAAGAAAAACTAGCAGCTCTCAGATTTCTCACTTCAAAAAATTGACTGACTTTCTTTCTGATGCAGTTTCCAGGTAGATGGTTGCACTTGTAAAATGATGTTCCCAGTTGCCTTTGATTTAACACCTATACAGCATATGCTATACTATGACAAGGATGACAGAAGCATCACAAACAATCTGTCTTGTTATGATAGATGTGTTTTGGGGACTCAATTCCTGGCGAAATGACTTGTTAAAATGGGGATTTTTTCTCTCTCTCTTTTCAGGGTTAAGACACAGGATTGAGAAACAGTTTTACCACAGGACTATCAGCTCAGTTTCCACCACATTCACCCATCCTGACGAGCAGTGGGGAAACCACCTCAGCAGAGCTCATCTGGTAGGAGTTAACACATTTGTAAACTACTGTACTCAGTGCCTTGTTGATAATATCAAACATGTTTATCTGACATACTCCCTAACTTTTCCTATTTCCTATTTAGCAGCTGTCAGAGCTTTGTAATGCGAGATTATGTGAGATGGAGTTACATGTTCACGAGTTGATATCAGCAATAGTGATGAAAATCTGACTAAAGGTTCCTAAATATTCAAAACATGGGAAGCCCCCAAGCTGCAGTAAATGTGGTTTACAAGCCTACCTGATATTTCTGCTGTAGTCTGCTCATTTCCAGCTCTATGTAAGTTTTGTCCAACCCACATTGATGTCATTTCTCCAACAGCATCTTGTTCAACTTCTCTTTTTGTGGTTATTCTTTGTTTTATTTGTAAATATTAAAACTCAGGACAATTTCACTTGTCCTTTCAAGTGCGTGGTATTTGATCATGACTCAAGGAAACGCAGTCTGTTTCCCTGCCTGCGTGCCTTTGAGCAAGACACCCTACCTTAACTAAACTGGTATTTCTCTAGCAAAACCCTTGCATAGAATCTAGTAGAACCACAGTGCTGCACTGAACAACAGAGGGCCTTTGTGTCTCACCCAAGACCATTCAACTGAATCACAGCACGAGCCGTTGTTCCTGCCCCAAGTTTTTATCAACGGATCTGAGATTTGAACTGATTATATCCTGGTCAACAAATCTGTGTTCTTCATGCCAAACAATAGGACTAAATCCTTACAGCAGTGTGTGTAATGGGAAAGCTGAAATGCATGAAAAACTTTAGAGGGAAACATGCTATTATTTCAAGCAACAACACTTGAAATCAAATGCAGATGACTGGAGGATGCAGACAGTATGGTCTGCCTGTTCTGCAGTCAAGCTTAGTTTTATGTCTCAATCGCGACTACAATTAGCGATGTAAAATACTGCGTCAATAAAATGAAAGCCAGCTCCCTACGGTTTATAGCAGATCTTTTGACTTTCTCTGGGGAATCGGTCCATTGAACTGCTTAAACTGCAAGAAACTGGACAGCCAGATAGCTGATCAATCAGACAGTCATTCAGGTGTTGGTGACCCACCCCCGTCAGACTGCGCATTTAAAGACAACTAAACTGGTGCAAACTCAGCTTGATTTTAAAATGACTTGGGGGCGACCACTTATGAATTAAAATGGAGCTTAATCTGTGCAGGGCCTGCCCAGTTTCAGACTTTATTGTGTTCATCTGTTGTTTGTGAAATGGTGATATCCGGTGCGGTGGCTGCTTGGATCAGATTAATAGTGTGTGATCTGGACATTCTGAAGCAGTTAGTAGTCACTAATTAATATGAGAATAATGTAGTGATGACTCTGCTTGCTCAGTGTCTGTGATTGTTTCCCTTTGAACTGCAGCAATTACACATTTTGGGGAGTGAGATATTTATTGCAGGGCTGAGAAATATCTTGGCCAAAATACAAAAATAGGAAACATGTAGTAGTTAATTTTTACTTTTATCGGGGAGGTAAAACACTGAGAGAAGGCTCTGTTACCATATTCAAGTCGTGTGACCCTCACTAAGGAAGCTACATGTAGCACACCAGCACCTGTGAGCTATTTTGAGTTTGCGGATGCCCTACAAATGTTCTCACATATACAGTGCCTGTTTATAATCAGTGCAAAAATATGAACGTGCAGTATATAAAGCCAAACAAAATCATCAGGAAATGTATTTAATTGCAAATGCTTGCAAACAAAGCAAGCCAAATTGCAAACTTCTTAGGAACAACAAATCTAAACCCCCTCCTCCTCTTCCTCTCCCCTGAACCTCTCCTCCCACGGCTTCTCATTACATTTTAGTTGAACACTCTCATATAGGTTTGACTGACAGTGAGTGCAACTGCAGCAGCAGCTCAGATTAATTAGCTAAAGTGCAATCCATCCATTCATCACACAGTCTTAATGGTCAATACTATAAGTATCCTGGCCTGATACCAAGAGCCAGGAACTGTAAAGTAGCTAATAACAGCAGCTAATAACAGCAGCTGATGAAGCATTTAGCAAAACTACAGATGAGGGTGGAGTGACAGAGCAGCAAGTAAGTTTACATGTTTATAGTGTTGAGTGTGAGTGATGCCTGATGTACCGTAGACCTACTTGTAGAATATAGGTGAAAAAATGTGGTTGCAGGACTCACTTAAACCTCACATTAAGAGATTATTCCCTCAGTGTTACCACAGCAACCTCACTGGAATACTCAGAGTTGGCTGCGTTTAATAAAGACCAGTCACAACATGTTTACACCTTCATCACAGTTATTTAAGTGTAATCACGTTGCTCATGTGATTGATTGCAGCAGCTCGTGTTTTTCTGTCACTTTGTTGGAACACCTGCAAGAGCGACATGTTCAAATGTAAGAGGTTCATTGATACGTTTTAATTTTGTGTTTGTCTCACTCAGTCTTCTGGCAATTGTGGTGTTACTGCAGGCATGAAAACAAAGCTACTGAACGTGATGGCTTACTGTAGTCAGATGGAAAATTTCCTCTTTTGAGGCGTAATTTTAAATGGTTACAAGTTTAAACCACAGAGAAAACAAATGGTGGTATTTTAGATATTTACCTAAGTTAAAATCAGGTCATCTACAATGAGGATTTTATTTGTTTATTTATTTGCATGCATGATGCTGTTTGTAGTTTTCACACAATAGGGAGGTTTTCTTTTTACTGTACAGGTTACAAGGCCAGCTAGCAAGAGACTATGGTGGAGTTGAAATTAAAGAAATAGTTTGACATTTTGGGAGTCAGAGGACTGATGCCACTTTCACAACTGTACAGTAATTATGAAGCTTGAGTCAATAGCAGGTTAGCTTAGCTTAGCTCAAAGACAGGACAGCCATACAATCTGTGGAAAAGCTGAAGAGTAAAAATGACATTTTGCTGTTTGTTGTCAGACTGTTCAGGAGGCGTGGCTTCCTTACGTCTCCACTGATTGCCTTTGGTTTTCCTACACATTACACAAACATGGTAACTGTGATTTAGTTAACTTTAGAGGTGCTGTTAGGCATACCGTGTTACCTTTGGACAGAGCAAGGCTAGCTTTTACCCGTTTCCAGTTTTTATGCTAAGCTAAGCTAACCTAACGCTAACTCTAGCTACTTTTCTGTACCAACATAAGAGTGAAATCAATTTTTAACTTACAGCAAAAAGTCAAATGAACATATTTTTGAAAATGTGGCACACTTTAAGTAATAAGACTGCTTGTGTGTAAGGAATTGGTTTGCACAGTGTGTTTTAAAACATCTCTATACTTAATGATTTTGTGCGCACAGGGTGATGAGTGGGGTGAAATATATAAAATATCTCAGTGAATATTAATGTGATAATTGGGGTATTGGGTTTTCATGTTGTGCCAGATGAGTTTCTACTTCAGCTTGGAGTCACTTGTGGATAGGGTTGCCTTTCACAGTTAGTCAGTACAGTAGGTAAGTGTTTTAGAGTAAACTGCAGAGACCAATCCTTGGGGCTGGGTCAGTGCTGTGATTTTGATTCTTTCAATTGAAAAACCCAAATTGAATCCAGACCTGTGAAGCTTTTGTCTGACAGCCACACAAATTTAATTAACAGACTTTCTTCAGTGTGGTGCGTGAGAGCCTGTGTGCATCTGTGTGTTCACTGAGCGGAAACTGAAAGTGCAGCATGGCTGTTTCCAGTCATCTTCCATCAGCCGGCCACTTAGCCAAACTTAAACTTACACACAAAAACACACACAAAACATCAAGCACAAAAGCAGCAGATGTTAATTTTCCATCTTAAAAGTCTTGTGCAAAAGAGCCCCTATTCCTTGTTTAGACAGCTGTGTATGTGAGAGAGTGTGTGTGCACGACCAGATCACAATTTGTGGTAAATGTCCCACCTCTCCCATTCTGGTCTCAGGCAGGCTGGGCCATCGTATCTCCATATCCATCTCTCCAGTCTGCAAATGAGCTCCTTCTCCTGTGAAGCGTAAAAGAGCAGATCAAATGTCAGATGGAAAGCTAATCACTCACTCCAACTCTTAAGTGATTCTTTTTGTTCTGCAGATTTTATTCGCCCCAAATGATAAGTTCATGTTTTTTCATACCTTAATACAGAACTTATATGCCTGCATTCAGCCCTTTAGAAGGAAGTGGGAGGTGTAGCAGATTTCAAACAAAATACTGTGATCAAATCTTTGTTTTACAGTGAGAAAAGAGAAGAGTGAGAAATGGAAGAGATTTTATGAAACACCAAAAATTGCGATTAATGGATGCAATTTCTGGGCCATTTTGATTTAGTAAGATGTTTTCCATGTATGATCTTCAACTGTAGAAAATGCAGGAAGTTAACCATGTCTCCCCCTCCACAACTGAGATGAACAATTAATTCTTTTTTCCAAGTGTTATAGGATAAATATCTAGCACTGAAAGAATTTCATATACATGTGAAAATGTCCATATAAAAAAAAAATCATAAGGTTGGATGTTCAACAGTAACTTTGTAGACATGTGTATGTAGACACTGCATATGTTTTCATTACATTTCTTAAACTACTACTTCTACTGACAAAATGCAAAACACACACCTTCAGTCAGTAATGAAATGTAACCACAAGGCAACAACAGAGAAATTATGTAACATTAATAACAATACAGATGAACAATTACCATAAACCCCTTTGGTGTCTTGATGCTTGCCAACCAGATGAGACAAACAACACAGGCATGATACAAACAGTTGCTTTTCAAACCTCTGACGAACAGAAAGTGTTAAATGTTCTGTGTGGTTTCTCTGTGCTGTTGTAGGCGTTTTGTTTTGTTTTTTTTTTCTATTTGATCTCAAAGGATCAGTTAGTCAGTTGATTTGTTTTCAGAGTGGCATTATGTCCCAGTTTTTACTTCTTCATAAACATGAAAACTCATACTTGTATTTGCTTTACAC
Organism: Lates calcarifer; assembly: GCF_001640805.2. Classification (NCBI taxonomy): domain Eukaryota; kingdom Metazoa; phylum Chordata; class Actinopteri; family Centropomidae; genus Lates; species Lates calcarifer. Next base: position 14,918,415 of record NC_066848.1, read on the forward strand.
TCTCCAGAGTCAACATGGATATTTGTGAAAAAATATGCAGACCCAGAAATATATTTTGTGAGACAAGGCTTGACTTTCTTTATTGTCTTAAGTGTTGAAAAATTATTAATGATATTGAATGATGTGTAAAACCTACCAACTTAATGATTTACATAACATTTAAATTCAATTAATTAATTAATTATATATTAATTAATATCATTAATTAATCATATTAATGTCAACATTAAGTCACATATGACAAACATGCACTCAGTTTATTTCTGCCTTCATGAAGGCTCTAAAGTTTTTGTTGGTTTTGTTAAACTCAACAGCAAAACTTAAATTCAACAGCGCCATAAACTACATCCTAATAATATATGATCAGAACACTGAATCAACGTGTCTCAAACAGTTTCTACAAAAACAGAACATTACAACTTTTATGACGACACTCATAAAGCTTAGTATACCTAATAAATTTGCAATGGTGTCTATATAGTATGTAGGTATTCCACAATAACAGTAATGTTCAATAGAGTTAGATAAATCAGATACTCTGAAAATTAGGATTGGCAGAAGGATGACTTATCCACTGCACAAGTCCCTTGCCTTCACCTTTGATCTCCAGCCAATACATACAGCTGGTGTTAAGTACTCTTAAACCTGCTTAGCACTGATGCATGTTTCCACTTTATCAAGAGAGACGACAAGACAAAACATCTGCTCATCTGTCAAACTGGTTAATCTCCTCTCACCAGTAATGAACACAGTGGAGAAATCCCATGGCGTAACCCCTGATCTTTAACCAAAATGCAATTTGTATTCACACCTACTATAGAGGAGTAGAACCCTGATACATTAGGACCTATAGGGACATGTACATTCTCCATTTAAATAACTTTCTGATTTGAGCTACTTTCTCTTATTAAATCCACCTCCAAGTGAAGGCAGGCACAGTCAGAGGGGACACATTGTTGCTGTTAAATATCTGAACATAATCAGTTACAAGCTTTTAAAGCATCCTGTTGGTCTCTTTTCAATAAATATACTCTGCAGTGGTTAAACTGCCCAGAGAGAGCTAAATGCAGATCCACTTTATCAGACAAGAGAAGACAAAGCAGCTAGTCATCTATCAGACTGGTTAATCTGGTCCTGTCCCTTCAGTAAATTATTCATCATAGTTATGTGTCTTTGTCCGGAGAGAAAAAGATCACTGGAGTGAATGGGCACGCCTGTTTAAACCTTTTTTCTTAGACTGTCTTGTATAAAGACAGTCATGCAGTTGTTTACTTTTGAGGAGAAGCTGATTTTAGTTACGGGTCAAATGTTGCTACATGTGTTTAAGCTTTGGGACCTTTAGATTTGTTAAAAATCAGCAGTGACGTTTCAAAATTTATTTCCTCACATTCTGAGAATCTGACTTCATGCAGATGAACTGTTGTTGACAATGATATCTAATACAGAAAAATTCAGAAAGCCATAGAGTGGAATTGAAACATCTTTTCACAGTGATATCGAGTCTGAAACTAAGTGGTGCTCCACTTAAAAAGGGCAACCGACTAATTCATCTCCTCAGCTCTTAACAGAATGATTAAAAACGTCACCAGAGCTGAGAAATTTCTAACCGTCTGGCCTGTGGTCAGTGTAATGGTGTGAGGAGAGAGGCCGGGTTATAAATGGAAGGCTGTAATTTGTCTTCTTGTACTTCTTACAAGGTCTTTAATCACAGTGTCCACCTATGGTACTTAGATGACGAGAGACATTCATCCTCAGGAGAAGAGCCTGTCAGTTAGTGGATATTTGTCTTAATAAAGAAGGATGTGTGTGTAGTTCAGGTATTCCTCATGTTGTGGGGACCTAAATCTGTTTACACAGTCACATTATGGGGATTTGTCCTCCTTGTCCCCATAATGTAAAAAATTCAATCTTAAGACGTGTTTTAAGGTTAGGGTAAGGTTAGGTTTAGGCAAGTAGTGGTTAGGGTTAGGGTTTGAGTAAGTCTTCAGTAAATTAATGTAAGTCTACGTAATGTTCCCGAAAAGTACAAGACTTTGTGTGTGTGTGTGTCTGTGTTTGCATCATGTGTATTTACATAACATATCTCTATTTCTGGGCACTCTAATTGTGACTACAGGTTAAAAGTGTGTGTGTGTGTGTGTGTGTGTGTTTTTTTTTTTTTTTTTTTTTTTACATAAAACCTTCATCTCATCAAGTACGTTTTATGTAGCCATTTAGCCGTTAAAGCGGTGATTTTCTTGTAAGTGAAAACAATCTTCAAAGCAGGAAAATGACCGCCCTGGAATTCTGAGATGACACTTAATTTTAGGAAATTCTCGAGACAACTGGATTGGTATTAGAAACAGATTGAAATTATCTCAGACTTTATCCCTAGCCTGAGAAAATACCACTTTAAATAGTCTGGGATGGGAAGACTAGCGACCACTTAATGGAAGCTAATGGGGATCCAAATAAAGAAAGAATAAAGGAAATAGTCAATAATTGTTGAAAATTACTTGATAAGATGGAAATTTTAGAAGTGCACATATGTACTCTTATCTAAATATTGACTTAAGTTTTCTCCTAAAACACCCACATACATGCACACACAGAGCACTCATAATCATCAACATGTTCTGGAAAGTCACCACAAGTAGACATAAAATAATTCAAAATGCTGTAGCCTTTACAGCATGAATGTGGTCACCAGAGCTTATTTGTATGCAATGTCTTGAGTTTATTTAAAGGACTGTTTCTAATAAAATAATCACCGTACATGATGAGGGATATTCTATGGCCAGATTAGCGCAATAAGAAAATGTATATGTTTTATCCACAGTCAAAATGTCTCACTTTTGTCCTAGTCAGTGGAAGCTTTCCAAAATATCATCTGCTAAAAGTCTCGTGTGTAAATGTCTGCAAACAGCTTTCATCTTTTCCAGTGATGCACAAAGCTCTAGGGAGGAGGTCTTATTGTCTGTTGTTTAGCCAAAACTGTAAGGCACTTTTTTTCTACCGGCGAACCAAAACCTCAAAGTAAAATACTTTGCTTTAATCTGTTTAGACTGGGCAGACAGGGTCCATCATGACTAAACAAAGCATGGTCAAATCAAAGTGACCCTAATTATTAGTTATTATTGTATTATTATTGTAAATTATGTTAATTTAAGCTTTGGTGTCAGTAGTACTGTTTAGCTCTGTTTATCAGTTTAAACACAGACTAAACAGAGTTTAGCCCTTTCAGTTTAGCAAGTACAAAGTAAACACATGAAAAACATTCAGTAAATAGTAAATAAAAGAGCTGGCATGACAGGCGTGTAACATTTGACTTTTTTTGTGCAGATATTAAATTGTAAGTTTTAACAAAAGAATATTTAATCTATCACAATGCTGTATGTGCACAATAAATCCTTGACAGATAATTATAGTTGCAAATTGGCTCAGATCACTCCCTTTGCTTCAGTGTGTCAGCGTGAGCTGAGCGGACGCCTGGGTGTTCAGACAATGAAAACCATACTGAGGCATGTCTTGGAGGAAAATTAAAACCTTAAAACTTGAAATGTCCCCACCCTACTGTGTTGCACAGTTGTCATATCAATTCACCAGTCTGTGGTGCATATTGTTTGTTGCCATTGCAAATGTCATCCATTTCCTCTGCAAAGATCATGTATGTGTGCTGGTGAATCAGATGGTCTTCAAACACTTGCTCACACTTCTTGTGTATGCTTTAAAGGCCTTGGGTGGCTGAGGATTGTTGCTGCTCCTGCTTTTCATACATTTATATTATATATACATTTTGTAAAATAAATGTAGTTGAATAAGTTTAAGTTTACTGTGCTTCAGAGCAGGTACAGTGTATGAGGAGCCTCAGATACAGTGATAATCAGTGACACTGAATGGTAGCTCCCTAATCTGACAGGCTTTTTAAACATTTAAACAGTACATTTTTTTTGTACATATATTCACGTATATGTAAATGTATGCAACTTCATATTATTTTATCACTAGTCTATTGGAAAAAATTAATCATAGCTCCCTTAGGAGACTATTTTTCATCTGCTGTCCTTGGCCACATGTTAAAAGGGCACCTTAAAAACAGAATAAAACAACACATTTGTATGTGTAACATAATAAATATGGACAGGATAATACAGTATATACCCACACATACCCATACCCACAAATGACTAATGTTGCAGTATAACACATGGTGTTTTGGACAAATGAGGAAAAACAAGAAAGGAATCCCAAATGATTGTGGATTACTTTTTTTTTTTTTGGATTTACTATTGTTTTAAACCTTTGTACCTAAATGTAATTTCTTGTAGTATTTAGCCTTTGTCTGTGACTAGAATGCTAAAGGAAAAGAAATAAAATTCTGGTTTAATAAGAGCGGGAAGATCATCTCTGGATTGTGACTTAGTGTGTATTTTTAGTCAAAATCATAGCCTGACATTTCCTTTGTTTTCGCCGATGCTGGCTTGTTGTGTATGTGTGTGTGTGTGTGTGCGTGCGTGCATGTGTGCCATGTGTCATGTCAACAGCCTGAGCCAGAAAAAGGCCAGAAAGTCTGGAAGGAAAGCAGGAAGCTGCAGTGACGTTTGACATTGTACACAGATGTTTGTTGAATACAAGTGCTGTAGCAACGAAAAAACAAGCCAAGTTGCTTTTTGTCTAGACCTGTATTTATATTTTTAAAGGCAGTGATTATGTAAGTACATGGAAGTGTGTTTTTTAATATAATTTGGAAAAGTTAAGTCTCCTAAACCTTGGGAACTTCATGTCGGACACCTGATGTGCAGAAGGGACTGTTAAGACTGATATTTTCATACTTGTTTGTATTGATTCTGATTTCAGAACAAAAAAACAAAAAAACAAAAACATATATAATGTTAGTTGACCCTAGTGTAGTAAATTGTGGATAATAAAAGGGAATATTTGACAGCTTAGGTGTCAGCTTTATATATACCACAGTATTGGTTTACTCATATCCCTAATATGATCTTCTAATTCATAAATCGGCGGTGGCATGGTGGTGCAGTGGTTAGCACTGTCACCTCACAGCAAGAAGGTTCAATTTTCTGTGTGGAGTTTTCGTGTTCTCCTTGTGCCTGTGAGGGTTCTCTCTGGGTACTCAAGCTTCCTCCCTATGATGGTTAATTGGTGACTCTAAATTGCTCGTGGGTGTGAATGTGAGTGTAAATGGTGGTTTGTCTGTATGTGTTGGCCCTGTGATGGACTGGCGATCTGTCCAGGATGTATCCTGGCCCAATGTCAGCAGGGTTTTGGCTCCAGTCCCCCCGCGACCCTTAATAGATAAGCGATACAGATAATGAATGAATGAATTCATAAATTGATCTGAACACTGTTGCTCTAACTAGAAAGGAATGCTGGGAGGATTTAAGGACGGTTACTGACTTTGCATTTCCAGACGTTTAAAACAATCTAGCAAATATCAGATTATGAGAAAATCAGTTATTGTGTTGTCTACATAATGTAGTATAACAAAACATGCACTACCTCCACTTTTTAATTTCCTTAATATATACTTTAGACTTTTTGATAATGTTATAATTGCATCTTTACTACAAAGGGTTTGTGCTGTACTTTCTCTTCTTGGACTGCTGTTGAGTTGTACCATGTTTAAGGAAAATATTTACTGTGAATGTTTTTTTCAGCCCGAAGTAGTATCTGCAGGTATTTTATTTTGAGTGCATACAGCCTCAACAGCTTGTATGTAGCCTGAGAGGAAAAACTAAGGGCTAATATTGTGTTTTTTATATATTTTTTAAACTTGTCCCTGCTCTTTAAGATCATTGTTCAGTCAGTGTATGAGTAATATTTTTTATCAATTCAGATCTTCTCTCATCTGGATTTAAGTGGCAGAACAGTAAAAGAAAAATGTTCAGTGAGCCACAAGTAAGAAAATCACACAAACAATAGAAGTGAGGGGGGCAAAAATAGGATGTTTGTGTGTTTTGTTGTTATGTTATATTCAGGCTATTAATCTGAGTCTAATACACATGGACAGTACTGGACAAACTGGACACTGTAGGAACCTTGATAAATTGTAGTCTATGTTGTTCCTTTTCTCAGCTTTATTTTTAGGGAATTGAAATGCGTTTCCTTTTCTGCAGGTCTGTAAAAAACACATTTTTATTTGAGTGCAATAAAAGCTTAATAGTTTGTGCTGCAGTGTGTGCTGTTCCAGCCTGTTGTATTTTATTTGCTCACAGTAGGGCTATAATGCGCTTAACGATGCCCTGTGATACCTGAACACCATTCAACGCAATGTGCCACCTTATGTTGTCATCTTTTTAATGTTATCTTCCTCCATTTACATTTATTCCTTGTGTGTGTGTTTTTTTCCTGCATCCTAACAATGTTTTTCTCTCGCTCTGCTCCAGTTGAGATGTTGCTGAGTCAGTTTGGGGTCATGACATCATCATCATGAGATGGGGACGCTGGTGGACGGTGACCGCAGGCAGCGACAGAAGAGGTGGTGCTGTGTGTTGCGGTTTGCAGCTGCTGGATCTTGGCACCAAAAAAAAAAAAGTGCTGTGGAGCTGCCTCGGGGAATAATTTGCTCAAATGTTGAAAGGAAGAACAAATTCAAGAGGTTTGAAGGGGCAGTAAGTAAGATTTTTATTGTTGCATTGCATCAAATGACCATGAAACACCTGCAGGATGCCGGTAATTGTCCAGGTGTTGAGGTTTTGTGGCTTTCCGAACTGTCTTTCCGGCTTGTGGGTTGTTTTGGAGCAAAATCTCCACACCCAGTGAAGTAATGCTGATGCTGTTCAAATCCTGACTGATGGTGACCACAGCTAGTAACACACAAGTAAAGGACTACTTAGCCTCTAGAGTCTGTGTATTCATCAGTGATTATGCTGAGTATGTTTTATTTACAGAAATGTAACTTTATCTTTAGAGAAAAGCTGAGGAAACCAGTTGAAAATACTCATGTGGGGCTTTCATACAATATCTCATTTATCTCTGTAGCACATAAATTTTTTTAAAGGCACTCAGTCTTACTGTGAAAAAGGCACTGATGGGTAGAGTTGGGATAATCATTTTATATATAAATAGACTATATTATAGTTATTTTTATTTTGTACATTTCTTATAGTATTTGTAAGTACACACAGATATATATTTAATTTATCTGAAAAAAAAAAAAACCCTGCGGCTCAAGTGAAACAATTATTTTGACAGCTAATCTGAATGTATAACAGATGATTTCCTAATTTAACATTACATTTTTGATAACCATCATGAAACAGAATTTTTGAAGCATCCAGTGAACTGAATGAATTTGTTCTTCCTCTCTATGGGTTGTAACTAATGCACCTTGTCTTACTCTAATTTATTGAAATGATGAAATTAATAAATCAACTTAAACATGAACTGACAGTTCAGTTGAATCCAGCTCTTGTTTTGGTATTATAATGTAAGGTCAGAACAGGTGACGGTCACAAAATACACTCCGCAACTCTTACTCTAGCAGGAACAAGTTCATGTTGTATAGTGCGTTTGTATCCAACATGTAGACCACTTACTAATGACTAGTTTGTTAATTAATCATGCTGTAATTTTGGGATGTGACAATTTTAATTATCGATTAATCTGCCATTTATTTTCTCAATTAATCTTCCGACCCATTAAATGACAAAATATAGTTGACGTCTTAAGATGCCTTGTTTTGTCAAACAGTCAAAACTCAGAGATATTCAGTTTGATACAAATAAAAACCTCAAATCCTCACAATTTTGAAGTTGAGACCAATAAATGTTCGACACTTTTGCTTGAGAAATTACTTTAGTGATTAATGGATTATTAAAAACATATCTGATTCTTTCTGTTAGCTTCAGCTATAACATTTCAGCTCCCTGACTTCTTCCAGGCACTTGAGCAAGCAAATCTTTACACTGTTGATTAACTTCTTTTTTTGTAAATATTTTTGTGTGTGCCAGCAGTTCAGGCACAGATAAACATTAACAGTTAAACATATTTATTAAAAAGTTGGATTTATTGCTGCATCAGAGGCTACGCATGGAGAAAATTGTAACTGTGTGGGGGCTATAATATGGCTGCTTGTGTGTTTTGGCAGTGGGAGGTTTCCATTTAAAGAGCTGAAAACTGCCCTGATTGGACTCATTTCAGTGATTTTGCAACAAGTGGCGCTGAAAGGATCAAGTCCAGCTGTGATAAATCTGTGTGAATAAGTGTGGGAAAAGGATTTATTAAAAGAAAAACATGAAATGTGACTACAGTACTTAAAAAAACATAAAATCTTAATGACCTCCATTAAGCTTGTTTGCAAATATTTGAATAAGAAAATTAGGTTCTCATGATAGGGTCCCCAACAAAAACATAACATTCAAATACATCCAGCTATGTTACCATTCAGGTAACACAACTTTCCTCTAATTCTCTTTAAAAGTACATAATAACAAATTACTGAATTGATTATATGATTATATAGCTGTGACTAGGTTTCGCAGTTGACTGCTGAGTAACACTGCAGTGTTTTAAAAGTTCCAACTGGTCATAATTTACGGGTTGAGTGGGTTTCATGACCCTCAGGCTGTTGTCACACATTAAAACTGAATTGTTAAATTTCAGAATGTGCTTATCAGTGTGAGCATGCATGAATAGTGATTTTCTGTTTGTCCTGAAACGAACCAAAAAGATGAGTTGAGAATTTTGTCACTAAAAAAAAAAAAAAGGCTGAAGCCTGAAGAGAGAGGCATCTTGTGTCTGTGTGCAGGCACACTTAATGTTTTTAACAGTGGGAGAACTTAATGCTTTTAACAGAGTAAGAGAACAAAACATGAGATACCACATTTTGGCCCCAGTGGTCACTGAGAATGTGTCCACACTGGTCATTTTCCCGCCTTGAAAACTGCACTTGTCTAAAAATCCTAACCTATGATGGCATATTTTATGGTCAGATGATCCATTTGACAGACCTGTTCTGTAAACACCACTTTTTTTTCTCTCTCTCTCTCTTAGGTTGTCAATATGAACAGCAGTTTTTTTAGGAATCAATTGTGTGTGTGTTTGTGGATAAGACACACTTGGGTTGCATTTCAGACTTAATTTGCAATAATGTGAACATGGACTGAGACAGAAAAGAAGGGGAAGACAGATGGACACACAGTACTGATAGAGAAATCATTGTTAAAATCATGTGACCATTAATCCATAATCTATAATCTTTATATGTATCGTGAGACAACAGCACAAAACAGATACAACATGCCCATCAGTTACCAGATCAGCGCAGGAAAGGCAGATATTTTTTTGGTTGTGATTTAAATGAACCGTCTTCCTGAAAATGCAATCTTGAACCCATCTACTCCCTTTAATCTGAGCACTTGTGTTGTTGTTCTTATACCAGGGCTCTCAAACTACTGTTTCTGGGACCAGATCCAGCTCATGAGACAAGCTCATGTTTAGAATTTACTGTTACATCTAGCCCACAAAATTAATTTCTATTTTTTTTCCATTTTGACTTTTTTTCCCCCTTCAGTCTTTTATTTAATTTAATTTGCTAGTTAGCCTTCAAAACTGGAACATAAAAATTGCCTCTTTATTTGAACATCTAACAAGCTTAGCCTAATTCTAATTTACCATGACACACTGGACACCAAAATGACTCTTTCCAGTCTTAAAAAAACTGAAAGTCAGTTTAATGGAGTTCCACACAGATCATATTATCATATTGTTAAAAAAAAAAAAACGTATGTACAAATGTGGAAATCAGTGCAGTGACTAAACCAAGGGAATAGATTGGTAAACCTCGCCTACAGATGACCTACTCATGACCTCAGCCCCACTGGATGTAAACTGCCAACAACTACAGGGTAAACAGCTAACGTTACTGTACTTGTTGATAATAAATAATGAAAGTATTACATGATAAATTGTAGTGTCCTTGTTCTCGTTCGCATGCGGTGGGGCTGAGGTCACAGAGGTTAATCTGTGGGCATGGTTTGCTAATCGCAGTGGTGGAAGAAGTCAGATCCCCTACTTCAGTAAAAGTGTCAATTCCACAATATAAAAAATACTTAATTAACTACTGCAGCTGATCAAGGTGGAGCTAGTTTTGGTAATTTAGTCCAGTGTTTTCCCAACCTGGGCATCGCCCCTCTCCAAAGGGTTACAAGATAGACACCAGAGGTTGGAAGAAAGGATTAACAAAATTGGAAGGAAGAAAAAAAAAAACTTCCTATACACAAATCTGTAATATTTTTTGTACCATTCTCTTATCTTTGCTCTTTTGTGAAACAATCAATATTTTACCTCTTCAGACTACCTACAGTTATTAAGTTGTCCTCACAGATATCGGAAATAGAGCTTCGACCACATACAAAAACATTAGTTTGGAGTTAAATCTTTAACAACGCATTTTATTTTATAAGCTTATATCAATTTTTTAAAATGTAAAATCTGAATATGAAAAGTAACAAATAACTACAGCTGGCAGGTAAATGTAGTGCAGTAAAAAGTACAATATTTCCCTCTGAAATGTAGTGGATAGATATATTTAGTGTCATAAAATGTGTTTGAAAATATTTCCACAGTATTTTTTTTTTTCCTACAATATGACAGCTGGAGGCTCCGCACAGTTTGATGAGAGGTGGGCATAGAGTTTGTTGTGAGTGCTTTCTGTCTCATCTTCAAGAAAAATTTCTCTACTTAACATGGAAATCAACATGATGAGTACACAGGAGGGGACAGGTAAAGACAAACAGCTAGGCCTCCAACAATTAACAAAAAAATAAATAAATTGTAATATAACTTTTGGTGGGAAAATGGAACTGATAACAATTCACATCTGAAATATGACGAGGGGTCCTGACCATACCTGTTCACACAACCTACAAAACAAGTTTAATCTGTAACAAAACACTGTATTTTATAACCATATCATGTCATTTAATGTAAAATCTTAAATATGAAAGGAAACTACCACCTACAAGGGCTGAGTTAGGGTTCCCCCGTCAGTTTCTTGGTATGTACAGTTAACATTTATCGTGAGGGGAATGTTCAAGCGACCCCTGTAGGAGAGAACAATCTGGCCAGTGCCCTCCAGGTAATTTAACTTTGAGATCCCTGATTGAGAAGCTTGTCTGTGAGTTTCTTTTTAAATCTATTTGGGGAGATTGTGATGTTATCACAGCCACTTGTCATCAGCCTGAAGAAGAAAGCAGTGAGAAGACATCAAGTGAGAAAAAAAGATGCTGAACCAAAACAAGGAAGACAGTCAGACCGTGTGTGTGTGTGTGTGTGTGTGTGTGAGTATTTGAAAGAGAGCGTGTGAACTAGGAAGAGAGGGACAACGATCGAACAGGAAAGAGTGCGTGTGAAAGAGAGCAAGACAAGAGTGAGTCAGGGAGAGAGAGAGAAGGAGGAGGGGAGATATATTTGTCTGCCTATAAAGCTCAGCATGCTTCTCATTTTGAATTCTGAGGCCTGTTGAGTAAAGTTTAGCAGAAGTGAATCCTGACTGTAAGAAATGATGACAATACACCAATAAAACATCTCAAACTGAGGAAGTTGTCTGTTGTTGTTGGTGATGGTGGTATGTTTGGAGGAGCGTAACGAAACTAAAGTTCACGTTTCTGTGAAGTACATTTAGGATGTGGGCATAGCTCGCACATTTGGTTCGACTGGACAGGCGAGAATAATTCAGAACTGAGGTGTGCACTGAAAATTAGCCATCTGTGTACTCATTTAGTGAAAATATGTCATATGTATAGGTTGCACACAGTTACTTGATTCATCCTTTATGCATGACATTAGACTGGATGTGTTGCATGCATGAAGTGCAGCTGTAGCTAGGTTCAGTGTTTTTTTTCCTCATATTAAAACAGTGTGAACATGGATGTTCTTTACTGTGTGTTATGTCATTTGTTTTTCAGATACACGTCAGCTAGCTACTGTGAGGTTCTGAAAAATTAATCCTGTGATGTATCAGTCCTATAATTTTCATTTGCTCATTATGTCTAAGCTCAGTACAGCTGTGGTGAAACATAAGAGGCAGATAAAAGGTCAAACTGATTAGCAGCTCGGAGGCACTGAGCCTGACCCCAGGAGGGCAAAGGTCATTGAGGTCACTGACATTTGTATCTGAGGATATGTCAGTTGTTGTGGTTTTTTTTTTTTAATTTCTTGAAGATACTAGGTGCTGATCACTGTGTTTGTGTGCAACCAGTTCAACACTGAAATAAATAATATGATTATGATCATGTAATTTTTATCTAATACATGAAAGCAAAGGTTTTCAGTCAGTGAGGCTCCCCTAAGTTAGTTTTGTAGTTTGGCTCACCGATTTGTCCTACTTATCAACATGATCAGCAATTGGGGAATGGAGGCAATTAACATATTTTAAAACCTTTGGCCCCCAGTTGCTGCAATTTGTGTCAAAATTTGTAATCTGAGTCATAACTCTGTCAAATTCAGACACACAGACAAGGTACAGTTATATATATATATATATATATATATATATATATTCACACTCAGTGCATCTTACACGTCCTGAGTATAAAATCCATTGCAAATGAAATTCCAAACAATCTGCTTAGAAATCCAAAAAAGCTGCTATTTTGAACTCGAGAACCTGCAGTGACTAATGTCATGAAGTTTTCTTTTCTATTAAAGTAATTTAGTGCTACTTACTGTACATCTTTTAGAACATTGCAACAGGAAGTGCTAAAAGCTAATTCAGCATACTTTTAAAGGTGACAATTTGAGTCTCAAGTTGTAGCCCATAGCTAAGTTGCTTACCCGTTGCAACATTGTACTGTTATTGATTTTATAACAGTGCCTTGATTTTATCTAAAGACCCCTATGTTCCATAAATTTTTTACTTAGACACATTTGTGAGATGAGGACAGCAGTTGAAGAGCTCCAGTTGCAGAAAGTATACAAGTGAAGGGTTATATGCTTTTATAAAAAATATGTTCAATAATCAGTGTCAGTTATTACTACAGTTCTCTCTCTTTCCATTTTTATTTATAAATGTAAATACTATATATTTTGTCTTATATTCTTGGGTGCCGAAAATATGCTGTCATCAATTATGAATTTAATAAATTAAAAGGGAAAAATCTGTGGCTCTATACTCTTTTTTTTTATAAAAGAGAAAAGATGGTCAAGTTTAGTCTACCTTGATTTTAATGGGAATAAATTCTGGACAAAGGACACGACTGTAGCCGTATGTATTTAAAAAATGTTCAGTGATTATATAATAAGGTCTAATAATACACAAGAGACAAGCCTTTTGGATGCCCCCAGTGAAGTCTGGAATTTTCTGCTGTTGGATGTCAGATATAATCACAGCCACAAATGCCATCTAAAGAGTCAGAAGCTTGGCCAGCTCAACCTGAAACAACACGTTTTGGTTTGACTGTGTGATATGAACAGAGATTAGATGTGTCAGAGGAGGGTAGAAACTAAGAAAGATGAGGTTGAATTTTGACATTTTGATCAGGTCAGGTGAGGACACATACACAGACATGCACAAAACACACCAAGAGCTGTGAGAATGTCAGCACACACTTATCAGTATTTTCCAGCCAGCAGCCTATAAATGGTTTTTATAGTCTTTGACTCTGCACAGGGACAAACAATTATCATAAACAACTGGGAGTCGAAAGAGAGATGGTGTGTGGAAATCTGCAGATGGTTAGAGACATGTCTCAGCCTCATCCTGGACCAGTCTGCCCACTGAACACGGTCCCAAACTGATATCAAACCTTCATCAAACTCACACTCACACAACAAACAACTGGACCCCCAAATCTCAAAGTAACAGAGTAACTGTAAAGTAATTACTGAATTTCAAATTGTATTCCATCACACTACTTGTCAGTGAAAAAAAGTAATCACAGTACTGTGACACATTATCAAGTAAAGTGTTACTGGCCAACACTGTTTGGAACAGTAATCTTGTCTCCAACTCTGCAGTTGAGTTGAACCTCTGTTTTAACATTTTCCAGTATTTTTCTAAGCATCTAGCTTTAACAACACACACACCAACCACCAATGACCTACTTTAAGATATGATATCTAGACATTGTGTAAATTTGTTTGCAAATTCTTCTTGACATGTAACGAAAAGCAACTCGTAAATTTTTCACTTGTTTTCCACGAGTTCAGGTGCAGTACAGGTAGCAGGACACACAGATAGCTCACCCAGGTAGGGTGACTGTAACACAATTCCCTGATAACAGTGAGTCAGCTGAGTGTTTTTGCTGCAGACGTCAGACAATAAGAGAACTGTAAACAGATATTCATCAAGTTGTGGCTCACTTGTACAACTGAAAACGCGTCTCTTTCTCTCTCCTTTTCACCATAATATGCTCTTAATGCATTAACTCTTAATACACTTATATTTTAAAGACTTATAAAATAGGTACTTCCACATTTGCACAACAGTGCCTCTTTAGTAGTGACCCACCAATAAAGTCATCATAGGTTTTTCTCTGCTTATCCTGTCCAATTGAACTTGTAAACTATGTTCCATCCTCGTTTCAACCAGATACAATAACTATACCCCCACCTGCAGCTCAATTTTCACATTAGTATTGTTGCTGTTACAGCTGATACAAATTGTACCCGAGTTCATATGACCCCCTTTTCAATACTTTGTTTTTATCTGCAAGCGAAGTGACTAACTGTGACGTGACAGCGCCAAGTTGCTGTACAAAGTCTTGTCTTGTTTGTCATATAATTACTGAACCAGACTGCGATGTTCATCACAAAGACACTGTTACATAAACACTGAAAACAAATAGACTGTTAGGTGATTTTGAAAGCTGCGATAACAGACAGACAACTGGAGGTTAGACAGTTTGCTTTTAACTGCATTTGTCTTTTCTTTAGGATTAGATTAGTTTGCATTAATGCGTCACTGGACAATTCAAGCTACATGAAGGCTGTCCTGTGTGTGTGTGTGTCTCAGTCATTTCAATGCCTCAGGCTCCTGTGTAGCAGGAGGAGTGAGAATACGCCCAGACATGTCTAAGAGCAATCTTGCCACACACATACACACACACACACACACACACACACACACACACACACACACACAGAATGTGCCACTCAAGCTTCCATAAACACACACACGGTCGTGCACTGTGGTTTAAGCCAGCTGCACGAGCAGGTTTATAGCCCAGATAAGACAGTCCTGGGTTCAGCTCCACTCTGACACCATGGACTCACTGTACTGGCAAAATTAACAACAACCAATGACCTCAACGACACCAACTATAGCAAGGGAGAATTCAGTGAAGTCACATGTGTGAACCACCCTTTTCAGAGATAAGCTTAAAGGGTTACTTCGTCTAAATAACAAAACATATTTCTCTCTCATTCTTAGTTGTATCTAAGCCATGCTGATTATACTGGGGGGTTTGCCCAGGTTTTCAGATATCCACCTCCCATGTTTGTGTAGGTGCATTGAATGGAGAGACTTTCTTCCAAATACAAGTTGCTGGTCTGTAATTTTTCAATATTTTGAACAGCACAAACAAAACTCTGTTTTCTTCATCATATTCAGATGAAGGCAGAAATCTCCCAGATGGATATTTCAAAACCTGGGGAAACCGAAAACCAAAACCATGGCCAGATACCTGTGGTGCTTTCACATTTAACCTGTGCGTTTGGATGTTTGATAAACTACTATAAAATCCAACTGCTGATCCTAGCAATTGACAAAGATATGAGTGTGGGGATTTTCCATAATCAGTCAGAGGAAAATAGTTAAAACAGCTGTGTGTTGTACTTAACTCTGTAAGACTACGATGCGCGAAGCAGGATGATGGTCACCAATTCAGTGCATGGAATAGTTTGCATGTCAGGCGCTACATTTGGATGGAAACCTGGCTATTGACTTCTCATGAACAATCAAATTTCTGATCTTACAAGACAACACACACAATACAGGACGTGAATTTCTATCCACTACTGTTATGTAAATATTAGGAGTTGGTTCATTGAGATAAACAGTTGAAGGCACTAACTCTCCAGTTGATGCACTTAAACCATTGCAAAAGACGAGGATGCAACAAGACGTAATCCAAAGAGTGGACTCTCGAGTGGACATTTAAGTCACTTGCTTTATATACATATAAACGTCATGATCTACCATTACACTTTGCTTTTATCAATACAGCAACTTTTCTACTTCAGCCAAGCAAAATGTGTTTCCAATATTTTGAGATTTTTTTAATGTGCAAATTGAAACTGCGTAAACTACAAAAACAAGTGCAAAGAAATACACTTAGTGAGAAGACATAACATACCAGAACTAAAAGGCATTGATTTCATCTTTTTCTTTTCTTGGTCTGCACCAAATTAACCCATCTACAGGTGACCGAAGTGTAACAGAACATTTTGTAGTCTGGGTGAACCCATTTTAAACTTTACTTAGAAAGTAATGTTTCTTGATTCACATAGCTATAAGTCATAGCTCATCAGTATTACAGACAGATGGCCCTATGTAAGTCCAAAGGTCAGAGCTCCTACCAACAGTAACTTTTAACCGTGATCATGAAAGAGGGAAGTATCAGGAAAAGAGAAATAACGTTAAAAGTGGAACATGTTTGTATTTCCATTTACTTTCCTTGTCTATCTAGACTTACTGAGCATAAAAGAATAGAGAGCAGATCAATGCCTTGCTTAAGAACAATTCAACAGGAGACACATTAATTTTGCATTCACAGATGTTATTAAAACTGAGGAAATTGCAGCTGCCTCAACGCAGCTGGAGTAAAACAACAGCAGTAACTTTATTTTGCCATCAAATGCTTAAATTTTCCTGATATGTGATCTCTTGTGGTTATATGAATAATGACTGTGCTGCCTCAGAACTAAAGATAGAAGTTGTGTGTTGTGATAAACAAAAAACCTCTTAGGGAAGAGGCCATGGTGGATGAAACAAAGAGTTGCAACAACTAATCAATTTGTCAATTAGTTGATCAAAAATAATAATTAGTGAGCAACTCTTTTTATAATTATTAAGCAGAACATTTGAGGAACAACTGATCAAACTCATTATTCAATTATACTTGCTGCATTAATATAGATTTTTATTTATTATACTACTACTACTATATAAGTGGTTATTGGTGCTTAAATGAATAAATGTGGCAAATAACAAAATACTCACATGAATTATTTACGATCATATTATTGTTTGTTGCTGCTCAGATTGCTTTTGTGCTTCCTCCAAGAACAAGAGCAAGCCCTCCAATTACAAAATAAATTGTTTGCTCATGCCCACTAGAGCAAAACATAGAAACATCTTCTGATCTGATGCCAAAATCAACAGGACAATATCATCTGTCAGTTTCTTCCAAAACTGCAAGACACTGTCAGGACTTCAGGTTACATTTATGAGCGCATAGCACAAGTGAAATGTAGACCATTATGCAGCCTCTGTAGACAGCTGGACTGATAGAAACAGGGGTGTGTTTGTACTGTCTGTTTGTGTGCACGAGACAGACAGATGATTGAGGCAACATGCAAATGCATGGTCACTGAACATTTTGCAGATATGCTCAGTATCAACATTTTGCAACTTGCCAAATAACATTTCCTCATCATGTTAGTAAAAAACATAATCGAAGCAACATTGCTTGGATCATCCATCTATTAGCTATACCATCTAACCCTGGAGCTAATCCCAGCTGACATCGGCTTAGGGACAGTTTACATCCTGAACAGGTTTCCAGTCTATCATGGGGCTGACACATCGAGCAAAATGCCCATTCACGCCTACCGGCAATTTAGAGTCACCAGTTAACATAAACCACCTATGGACTCAAGCACACTGTGGAAGCCATCCAAAGTAGGTTAGTCCTTGGTTTAGTAGATCAGTCCTAATAGATGAATCAAATGTTATTTTTGAAGACAGCCCCTCTCCTCTCAATGTTGACACCAGAGGTTAGGCAAAACATGTTGTGCAGGACACAAAGAGGAAGACAAGCATAGGAGTAACCACTGACACTGCACATGGCCTCTTTGCATGAAAGGAAAACTGTTTTTGACCACAGGGTTTTGTATTTCCATAATTTCACAACAACATTTTACTGTTTTACCTACCAGCTTGTTTTCATTTTTCTCCAGAATAATACTGTACCCCTAAATGATGGCTACCTGCCAAAGTGACAATTTGAGTAGAGTGCAGTTTGTTCAGTGTGAAAGAAAATGTTATTAATCTGCCACTCATGGGGAATTCATTTTTCAAGTCATTACTATTTGACATGTTGAGTGTAAAAGTTGCTGAAATTAAGAATTTAGTAAAGAACCCGTTTGTTATACCAATTCAGTGGAAAGTGAGGTGACTAATGCCCTGACGTGTGAAACCACACACACACACATACACACATACACACACACACAAACACACACATACACTCTCTCTCTCTTACACACACACACACACACACACACAAATGTGACACAATGTGCTATTTTGAAAGTAGCTGAATAGATAAGATTTGCATCAGTGGTGTGGGGCATATAGTGTACTGACAGCAATGTTAAATGTCAGATCTATTTTTGTCACAGTATGTTGTTGTTTTGCTAAGGTTACATCTTAAATATGCTTTTTGTTATGTAAAATCATGTGAAGAGATTTCATCAAAACTTTGAACATTCTTACCGAAAATTAAGGTTTTGAAAATTGGCTCATAAAAATATGAAAAAATAGTGGAACTTGGTTAACATTTGCAATTTTCCAAAAAAAAAAAAAAAAAAAAAAAAAAAAGTATAGAAATTCCTTAAATACTTGAAATTGTGTCCTCACTCTGGTGTGCAGCTGAGTCTGGAGGATCATCTATCACCACTGCAGTGCTAATGTTTTAAATAAATTATTTTATTTTCTTAACAGTATAAAATGTATGTTCTTTCCCCTTTCATTACCACTTGTTAAAGAAAGATAACATAGATGAGGGGGGAAACAACACAAAAGAAAAACTTTTTCGCAAAAAAGGTTTGAACTGGTGCATGAGAAAAAGGCTTTCGCAACTCATGTCAAGCTACATGGTGAAGAGAGAGCTTTAAAAGGAGAAGCTTGTTGCTGTGGACATGCAGACACAGAGACACACACACACACACACACACACAGCCATGAGGTTGCTGGTCAAGAGGGAACACACTGTTTTTTGCTCAGACAAACCGGACAACAAGCAGACATGTTGAAATGTGAAACTGCACAGTCATACACTGGCTGACGTAGGCATGTGTGATATCACAGCAGTTTCCGTTTGTTCCATCCTTGAGTATGTGAGACCCATGTCTGTGCATTTATTTAATCCAAATCACGCCCAGATGTTAAGAGATTAACTGTAAAGAAATTAATGTCTGTTTGTGTTCATGAAAATGCCACTTAAAGCCCTACTGTCTTGTTTTTAATGATTACATTTATGTTTAACATCAAACCAAATGAGAACAAAAAATAAGCTTTAAAAATCTAATGTTTAGAAATGAGGACAGGCTTGAAAATACTGCTACACATAACTACGGATGCTGTACTTTCAGTTTAGCTCTGTGTTTATATATAGCTTGGCTTTGGTACAAAGCATCAATGTTGAGAGTGTTGCTGTGCCCTCACTATTTAAGAACAGTCAATTCTGGGCATTTGGAGAATCTACTGAGGTCAAGTCTGATCTTATATTGTGCTCATGTATGTGCACAAGAGAAACATTTAGGAGCCCTGTGGGGAAATTAAAATGGAAATATGAACAGACAACTACAGAACAATACAAGAATGAGCTATAAAACTGCAGAAACATTAAAGCAATAAGAGCAGTAACATGGGACAGAAACATTAGAGTGTTATAAAAACAGATGTAAACTTCTAGAAGATTCTAGAATGGGTCAAAGACTGATTCGCTGTTATTCATGAATTTATAGTCATATTTACTTAGTTGAACATTAATTACTATCTATAAAAGATGTTACACATATAGTAGTAGTATTTATCATGCAGTAGGCTCTGTGGGTGGTCACATATACTTACAACTATATAATAATGCCAAATACAATAACTCTACAAACAAAGATCATCAGGGAATTGTTGGAACATTTGTCAGCTGTAATTTGTGTTGTTGTTGCGCTGGACTAGATGGTATTTTGAGGTTTTCCACATAAATACCCATACAATAATAATACAGTTAAATATAACTGTCGCTGCTCATGCTTGAGAGTTAAATCTCCTTTCCAACATTCAACCAAAACAGTAGAAAGCTGCACAGAGCTTCACAAGTGTATTTCTGTGATGTTATATTGAACTATACAAGTGTCAAGAAAGCTGCTTTGGGTAAAGTAAGAAGTCAATACATTGTTTTTTGTTTTTTTTTTAAATCTACATACAGTGGTAACAAGACCCAGTTCCTTTACATGGCCCTGACGAACAGAATGTTCCAACATTTTGGGAAATAAGGTTATTTCTTGTGTACACCAGCAGAGGTGCTGATGCAACTTTATGGTCATTTTGAAAACTGCAGTTTTTGGTGCTTTTCAGTTGTACTGTGTTATTCTAACCAGTGCTTCAATTATTTCAGCCAGCCTATGTATGTCAACTAAATAAAAAAAAAATACTTCTCTGTATAATGCTGTAAAATTCAACACCACCACAAACTGCAGCGTCTAAAATAACCATTAAATTAACAGGATTGTTGTATAAGACTGCCATAATTATAGCATGGTGTACCTAATAAACTGGCAACTGAGTATAAGTAAGACAGTTTTGGGAGTTGTAGAAATCTATGAGAATCTCACATGCATAAATGAGTTTTCAAAAAGGGACCTGATTCAAAAGGAAGCAAGGACTGATCAGATCTGAGTTTACAAGTGTGTGCTCAGATGCAGGAAACGCTGATATTGGAAATATCGAAACGCAGACCCGAGTTACAAAAGGACCCTCTCTAAGATATAAGGTCAGCCTATGTGACAAATTATATTACTAAGCAGCTTTTATCTGGCCTTCACAGTATGAATTTGAAAGTGGTCTGTAATATTTAAACCATAACCAGCAGAAGTTGTTGCCTTATGATTGTAAATCAGAAAACTTGAATTGTAATCTTATGCTATCATTTAATAAAAATGAAAATGAAACACGTGAAACTGTACAAGTCCAGAATATGGTTTTAGATATAAGTTGTTAAGTCAAAGTTTAAGTCAAAATTATACATGGACTGGACTTTATACATTTCTTGGCAAAAGTTGTAGAGAAGCCACTGAAAATCTCTTACATTAATCACAGTGTTATTGTACTGATGCTGCCACAGCAATGGTACCTTATTTACCTCTATTTATGAACTAGATTAGACTAAATGTGTGAACATTGGTTTCAGAAGTGTTTCTCATTAGAAAACCATTATGTGCAATACTATAAAAAAAAGTAGGCTAACGAGGCTAAGATAATACACCCATGAAATTATTATTATTATTTATTTTTATTATTGTAGCTATTATTTTTATAATTTATTAAAATGGAAACCAATCTTCACCATAAAAAGACACCTACAGCTGCCAGTCTCTTACAGGTATACCTCATGTTCATTTCTGCTTGTTATATATTTAAACATTATTTTCACACAGACAGTTATCTGGTTGACCTTTAAGATGACATCAAATGTGTCAAAGAATATTAACAAAATGTGTTTACCACTACCAGCTTGTATATAAACTGAACCTGTATAGCCTTCTGTTTTTCTCTCTCTGTCTCATGCACAAAATCTCTGCTGTGTTTATATACCTGTACAAGAAAAGCCCAGCCAA